>NC_092334.1:359169642-359476428 GCF_046630445.1 Rutidosis leptorrhynchoides | reverse complement strand
ACTACACAATCTTTGATAATTGGTCTAGTGTTAACCATTTGTTAGTTGTGATTGATCACATCTCTCTCTTCTTGGGAGTTAGGAAAGTGATTATCTAAGGAGTCGGAGATGGAGGAGGACAAGTTAATCACGAAAGGATTATTAGGGGACTTGTTTGTTTGACTCATTTTGAGTGAAATGGAGTAGTGAGTCTTCCATCATGATCTACTCAATTTAAAGGGAAGAATATGAGTCTTCATTTAATCTTTTATTCCCTTTTAGAGGAATTGAACCTTTTGAGGAATTGAGTCATATTTAAGTATGATAAATTGAGTTAAAGTATGTATGACATTTTGAAATTAGATCCATTTAGGTTTGAAGGATTCAATGTGCATTAATTATTTAAGAGAGAAAAGGTGAAACTGTCAGACAATTGTACGGTTGATCCTACGATCGACCGTGTGCTTGACCGCATGAGTTCTGAGAAAATTTGTCAAATAGCCTAAGTTGACTTATTCATGCAAATATTATTCAAAAGATATTCAAATAGTCATTAAAAACACACAATCACATAATGTACAAACAAGCACTTCAACTAACATTGCAGATTTATCTTCTTCTACTACTTCCTTCACCTCCACTTCTTACATCGTTGCTTCTTCGGCATGAGAAGGCCCTTTTCGCTTTCTTCAATAGCAGTTGAATCTTAGATTGATACTTTTTTATCTTAGCTTGATTCAGGTAGATTCGTTCTGCTTTTGAATCCCTATCCAAACCATAAAAAGGATCATTAGCTTCATCTAGAAACAGTTCTTCGTCACTGTCGGATATTTCTTCCAGGTTGATTTGTGAGTTTGTCATAGCTTCATAGATCCTTTCAATCTCATCAGAGTCATCTTCATCTCCACAATCCATCAATGTTAATGAATGGCGATTGAATATTTGATTGGTTGGATTTGTGTGAATGTCATCTGTTATTCTTAGTTTTTCAAATAACCTTGTAAGATGTATTCCATAAGGAAGAGCTCTTGAGTCATTTGGTATATTGCTCATTCGTATTTCCATAAAATAAGTCATGTTCACTGGTACTTGCATTTCCAGACACCAAAGGAGAGCCATCTGAACAGCATGAATATGCGAACGATTTCCCATTCTACAATAAACATTATAATCGATCACTGTGTTCCATATGCAGAACTTCTTTCACAAGTGTTTGCCCAGTACTCCTAGATTGAGAATTTCTTCTCTTGGAGCATTGTCCTCACACAGCGTTCGAATAGCAGAGTCTCTATTGATGAATTCTAGGAGATAAGTTAGACTATGTCCTGTGTGGAAGAACCTTTTTCCACTTGCTGGAACTTCTAAGCATTTTTTGAATTCTTGAAGGGTTAACGTTTTTCTTGTTCCTTTCAACCTAAAGGTAATCAATCCATCGGTATAGATGAAGCTAGAGTAAAAGTCTCGAACGAGTGATGGATAAATTGATCCGCGTAAATCAAGAAATACATCCCAGTTTAAATCTGAGAAGGCTGCCACCATTTCAGGAAAATCTTCCGCTTCAATTCTTCTTCCTTTTGCTATTTTTTGATTTTTCACTTTTTCTTTATTGAGTGTCGATTGGTGTGGACGAAAGTTGGATGAGCTTTCTCCTTGATTGGCCATTTTCTGCACATTGACACTTCAAATTAATATAAAGTGTATGGTTCAATTGTAGGCAACAAGTTTTGCAAACTTTAATTATCATCAATACTTAGATGTTTTGATGTTAATGTTCTTCACATTTTCACTCTTCGTTAGTGTTAATGAGTTTGCAACTAGATTATGATTTTCACAAAGTTCATATGTGTTCTAGACTTTTGAGATCATCATCAACACATGTTTTGACATCTAACATTATTACACTCAATTTGCAACAATGTTGTTTATATCATATGAACAATGATTCTAAGAAAATCTAACCTAGATGTATTATGAACCCTAGAATTGTCCAAAGTTAAATCAATGCATGGATATACTACAATCGTTTCTAAATTGTTCTTCAAAAACAATTTTGATTGTTTGCATCAATTTGAGTTTTGATTCATTCTAGTTAGGGATTCTTCATAACCCTAATTCATTATACAAACATAATTGAATGCTAGGAAAGCAAGGATTAATCATAACGAGAGTAGGAATTGAGATGGAAGGAATGTGTGTTCTTCTTCGTGCAGTTGATCTCCTCAGCCTTGTACAAGGTGTGTGTGTTTTTGAAGTGGGTTTGAAAGAAATAAAAGTGAGGGTTTTTGAAAGGACCCGTTCATATACATTATAAACGATTCACAATAGTTGATTACATCGTGAGGTATTTGACCTCTATATGATACGTTTTACAAACATTGCATTCGTTTTTAAAAGAAAAACTTTCTTTACATCAAAAATTGACGGCATGCATACCATTTCATATTACATCCAACTATAATTGACTTAATATTAATCTTGATGAACTCAACGACTCGAATGCAACATCTTTCAAAGTATGTCATGAATGACTCCAAGTAATATCCTTAAAATGAGCTAATGCACAGCGGAAGATTTCTTTAATACCTGAGAATAAACATGCTTTAAAGTGTCAACCAAAAGGTTGGTGAGTTCATTAGTTTATCATAATCAATCATTTCCGTAATAGTAATAGAAAACAAGATTTCATATACATAAATATTTTAATAAAAATATTCTAAGTGGTTGAGCACTTGGTAACCATACTTAACATTTAATCAACGTCGCATATTCCCTTTATTATGAAATCTCACTACACTGTACCAAGTGTAGTCACTGAAACGAAGTACTGTGCAACTGTTGAATACTGGTCATCCAGTCCGGTTGGGGTTGTCAGGCCCGATAGATCTATCAACAGGATTCGCGTTTACAATACCGCATGTAAATGGTAGTTACCAGGCTATTAGGGAAAAATATGCAAAGTGGTACAACTCAACGTAGAATATGTTTTTAGTACTTGTGTCCATTTCGTAAAACAGTTATAAAACAGTGCATGTATTCTCAGCCCAAAAATATATATAAAAAGGGAGTAATGAAACTCATAATACTGTATTTCGTAGCAATTATGTATATGACGGCACTGAACAAGTGCAGGGTTTGTCTCGGATTCACGAACCTATATTAAGTATATATATATTTATATGTTGGTCAATATCTGTCTAACAATTTAGGTCAAGTCGTAGTGTATCACAATCCTAATGCTCGAGACCGACATGCAAAAGTCAACTTGACCCAAAATGACTTCCAAAATCTATACATGTTTATTATATAACTTATATATAGTCGTTTTATATATTTAAATATATTTATCAGATCTTATTATACTAAATAATACAAGTCATTTATTAATAAATAAAAATTTATATTAAAATTCATATATGATAAAAATATACTTTTATATATCTCAAGTAATAAAATTTATAAAATTCACTTAATATCATAAAAATATAGTGGTATGTGTTATTAATGTAGTTATATTACGTGTGGTAAAATTATCTTTGTACGCATATTTATTTGATAAAATAATATTGATAATAATAATAATGATAAAAATAATAAAATGATAGTTTCAATAAAAATATTAATTTTTAGTAATAAAGATAATTTTAGTAATAACATCAACTGATAACAATTATAATAATCGTTTTAATAATAATATTAAAATTAATGATAATTCAGTTGACCATATCTTTTAATCCGTTCATCGAAACCATATGAGTTCTAAATGAAAAGTTATTAATTTTTCTTCAGCTTTTCAACGACATGCATATCATATAACTTATCTCAGCAGCATATGTATCAAATTCGTGATTTATCATAAACTATTTAACGACGAAACTAAGCATACAAACATGCATAATCATATATACTCGAGCACTAGTCAGGGATACACTATTAATATATAAAAGATAAGATATGAATGCTCACGTATCAATATTGTGATTCAATATTGCAGGAAAGTAAGTAGACGCAACGAAAATGATAAACGTTAGGTTGACCTCACGAGCAATATCCTCGAACAATACCCATAACCTCCATAACTATAACCCATAATTTCCTTAGCTCTATCCCGTTTAAAAACTTATTTTGAAATTGCCTGAATATAACTCCATCGTAGTATTTTATGTATACTAATAATATCTTGAAATAATACTAAGTAAATATATATATATATGTAATTCGATTGAGAGAGTTTAGAGAAATATATTTTCAAGTTTCTATGAAATAATGAAACCTATTGAATTCTATTTATAATAGATTTTTGAATTATTAAAGTGAATTATTAAAATATGAATTATTAAAGTATGAATTATTAAAGTGAATTATTAAAGTGAATTATTAAAGTATGAATTATTAAAGTGAATTATTAAAGTATGAATTATTAAAGTGAATTATTAAAGTATGAATTATTAAAGTTAAAGTAAAGTTAAAGTAAAGTTAAAGTAAAGTAAATGTAAAGTTAAAGTATAGTAAAAGTATAAAACTATGTACGTATAATACGCGTATAAATATATTTAATATTAATTTAAATCGTTATATCAGAAAACATTTTAGAAAAGTAGAATTATATATATTCATAATAGGTTTCAAGTTTTTAAATTACAGTCTGTTGGTGAAGCATGGGATAAAGTCCAAAGGTTAAATAAACGTATGAAATCATCTTAATGAAAAATGTCGAGTTACTTAACTTGTCGATATCCAACATCTAAATTATTTACACTCCACGTTCTTACTTTCACGAGGAAAATATTATAAAACATGCATTGAAAATTAAACAGGAATTTCCACTAACCCTTGTCTAGTTCCCGTTAATTGACACATTTGTTCTTACTTATAAATCACTTTACCATTTTCCGAATATTGTCAAAAAGAATAGATTTCTTAAATCACAGTGGACCTCATAACATAGGCCCGTAATCATATCATAATGTATCTGATAATTCAATCATTTGATATTATCTCTTAATTCTGTCGATAAATATATCGAAACAAATACGTTCATGTAAAGTATCATATATCTAATACTTTGTTAATGTTTTCAGTTAATATTATATATTATATATACATATCTATATACACATAATTGTTCGTGAATCGTCGAACACGGTCAAAGGGTAATTGATTACATGAATGTAGTTCCAAACTTTTTGAGATTCAACATTACAAATTCTGCTTATCGTGTCGGAAACATATAAAGGTTAAGTTTAAATTTGGTTGGAAATTTCCGGGTTGTCATAGTACCTACCCGTTAAAGAAATTTCGTCCCGAAATTTGATCGAGGTCGTCATGGCTAACCATAAAAATGTTTTCATGACGGATATGTGTTGATAGATAGGATTTTATTACCATAGAGTAATATGGATAAAATGATCCGATTACTCGAAGCGTATGTGTGAAGCTATCACAAAATAGTGGAATGAGGAAAATAAGTTTTGTCATAATTTTTGACGTAGTCATGGTTGAATTCCGGAATTCAAGGGATTCAAAAAAAAATCTTGAAAATCTATAAGATCTGTTTCTTCGAGATTTAAGGAAATTAGGATCTCTTTAATTAAATGCGATGATATGTCCCGATTATTACGTCTGATATTTCCCTTATATATTTACCTTTTCCATTCCATTAGTTTTTACCACTTCTATACTCAATTCCAATTTCAAAAGATTGCGAAAATGCTTAATCTAGTTCTAATCCTTGTCCTTATCCTTACTATCGCAACAATCATTCTCCTTTTCCAACTTCCACTGGAGGAATCTGTTTTCTTCCACTTCGCCCTTGGGGTTATAGTGTTTTTAATTCTCCCGTGTCTTTATGTTGCGATAAACATTGATATACACGGTTTGTAATTTATGTGTTGTTATTGGACTTTATATTCTCCCTTACATTTCGGAGTTTCATACTTTTGTTGTCTCTTCCCGGCTTTAAGTCAAGCGAATAATGGTCCAGAATTAGTAGGTATGAAGTTTTGGATGAACATAGTTAATGTTCTAAGAAGGAAATCGTAATGGTACGATCTTGATTTGGCAAATTACCAGAATATCCGAAAAGATAGAACTATCAAGAAGATATTTTCTTAATATGTTTGGAGATTTGGTAGAATGTAAGAGTCGTGTAAATGGCACATGATGACGGTATGTTCTGTGAATCATCACGTTCCATTAGAAACTCAGCATGAATTACTGTAAT
Organism: Rutidosis leptorrhynchoides; assembly: GCF_046630445.1. Classification (NCBI taxonomy): domain Eukaryota; kingdom Viridiplantae; phylum Streptophyta; class Magnoliopsida; order Asterales; family Asteraceae; genus Rutidosis; species Rutidosis leptorrhynchoides. The sequence continues at coordinate 359,470,229 of NC_092334.1, read as the reverse complement.
ATAATCACGTTGATCAAGTGTCATTATATTATACTAACTCATGCTTCAGTTCCCAACACTACTTCAAAACATTCATATTTGAATTTTTCAGAATTTAGAAACTAACACAGTTTCTTTTATTGTGCAGATATTACGGAGAGATAAATGATCTCAGATAAGAATAGTTGTGAAAATATCTCCAGAAATATGGAGAATATGTATAATGAGAGATACGAAGATATCTTATAATATTTAAGATAAGATGATGATGAAGAATAAGGTCCGCAAAGGTTTAGAGTCAGGAGCAAGGTATTCGTTAATGACTTCGTCAGAAACAGAATCATCAAGATTCTTTAAATACAGACTTTGGTCCTTGTATTTGTCCTTGGTCTCCTTCACGATCTGCTCAATCCATTGTTCAGTACCAACTCTTCTCTTTTTCTGGGCTTTACCAACACATTATTCTTTGTCATCAAACTTTTGACTGTTAAAGTCGTTTACAGTTTCTGCTGCTTCATTAGCATTTCGAGAACTAATTCACAGTTTGAGATGTTTTTCAGAAACTTCACATTCGAAGTGTGTAAGTTTAGGAGATAGACGTTATATGTATATATAACTGTTGAAGTAGAAATGCTGCAAGATTTCAAAATACTGATTGCTGACTTTCAGTAATTGGTATGGCAATTGATGTTATGCGAGGTGTATATAAAATAGCTATTAAATTTTACAAGAAAATACTATAAAATACGATACAATTTTACACAAGATATTTATTTATTTAGAGAATGGATATACTTAAACCTTGCTACAACACTTATAGGCAGTGTACCTAATCGTACAGTAGTGTAGTTTTTAGTAAGTCCGATTCGTTCCACAGGGAAAATCTTTAAACAAAGCTTAACGCTATATTAGTTTTATTTTATAAAAATACAAATATATATATAAGTAATATTATTATTATAAAGGGGGGTTTTTACCGTTTAATGACCGGTTTGTCGATTTTAAAACTTTAGTCGCAGTTAAAACTAAATGTAAAATATTAAATAAATAAAAGACTTAATTTAAAGCGTAAAGTAAATAACGATAATGAAATTGCGATAAATAAAAGTGCGATAAAATAAACTTGCGATAATTAAAAAGTACGATAATTAAAAGTGCAATTAAATACAATAACAATAAATAAAAGTGCTATAATTAGAAGTGCAATTAAATATAAAATAAAGGGAATTAAATATGAAATAAAAGAATTATGCTTATTTAAACTTCCGTAATCATGATGTTTGACGTGTTGATTTTAGTTTTATGCCCATGGGTTAATTGTCCTTTGTCCTGGATTATTTAATATGTCCATCTGGTTTTTGTCCATAACAGTCCATCAGTCATAAATATAAAGTGCGAGTGTCCTCGTCTAATTATTCTTATACCCGAAGTTAAATATTCCAACTAATTAGGGACTTAAACTGTAACAAGATTTTAATACTTTGTTTAATAATTACACCAGGATGTCGACTGAGTGTAACCCAAGGTTTTAATACTTTGTTATCAATTATACCAAGTGTCCTTGTACATAATTTCACCCCTGTTTTAATTATTCTAGTGGCTATTAATCCATTCCCGTGTCCGGTTAAATGAACAATTATTCGTACATATAAATATCCCGCCCATCGTGTCCGATCGAGTGTATATGGTTATTTATAGGGACGTCCAATTGTAAATCTTTATATTAAAATTAACAAACTATCATTTAGTTAAACAAATATAAAGCCCATTAATAGCCCATAGTCTAATTTCCATAAGTGTCGTTCTTTTGTCCAAACCCCAATTATGGTACAAAGCCCAATTACCCAATTTTAGTAATTAGCCCAACATCATGATTACTTCGTTTTAAATAAGCATAATAATAACTTAGCTACGAGACATTAATGTAAAAAGGTTGAACATAACTTACAATGATTAAAAATAGCGTAGCGTTACACGGACAGAATTTCGACTTACACCCTTACAACATTCACTAACATACCCTTATTATTAGGATTAAAATTAAAATTAAAATTAAAATATAAATTATAAATATAAATATTATGTATAGATAGATGGATGGATATATATTGATTTTTTTTCGATCAAACTGCGTTTGCTTTTATAGGTGGTTTCAGAATTTGGGGCTCCGCGACTCGCGACAATTTTTGCCTTCAAACTCCGCGAGTCGCGGAGTTTGATTTTCCAGCTCACCAACTTTGGAGTCTTTCTTTGCCGACGAATTTTTAATATATTATAATATTTAAATAATTATAAGAATTATTTAAATATTATATTATATTTATGTGCATAGTTGACTTGTAATTTTTAGTCCGTTGCGTCGAGCGTTGAGAGTTGACTCTGGTCCCGGTTCCGGATTTTTGAACGTCCTTGCGTACAATTTAATATCTTGTACTTTACGTTTTGAATCTTGTACTCTTGTAATTTCGAGACGTTTCTTATCAATAATTGGAACCTCTTTGATTGTATTTTGTACTTTTGAGCTTTTTGGTCGTTTGCGTCTTCAATTCATCGAATCTGTCTTTTGTCTTCACCTTTTATTATTTAAACGAATATCACTTGTAAATAGAACAATTGCAACTAAAAGCTTGTCTTTTTTGAGGAATAATGCTATGAAATATATGTTCGTTTTTAGCATTATCAGCAATTCTTGTTGCAAGATGCGGATGAGTAAAAGATGGAGTTTCAATGAATAAGTATAGTGACTTTTCGGAGAGGTTAAATTCGAAGGTTAATGAAGTTGTTGATAAGTTTACTGCTAATGTGGTGAGATATGAAAGGTTACCCAGTAACGATGGTGAAAGGGCAGGGTATCTATCGAAGTTATAATAAAATTAGTTTTACTGAAAAGTCGAAGTTGACTTGTTGGAGCTGTGACAAAACTGGCTACTTTGAAAAGAATCGTAAGGTTGTTTTGATTTCTTATAAAAGAAGGTATACTGTTGTGAAAATAGGGAGTATAGTTGATGATTTACTGAATTAGAATCGAAGAATGTAATATATTAATTGTGCATTTATATATCTCTCGGGTATTACCTACCCGTTAAAAAAAATGTCACAAATAATATTTTGAACAAGAATTTTTCATTACAGTCTTTATGAAAATATATGTATGTATATTTTCTTCAGATGTAATACAGATTTAATGAGTTAATATCATTTAAGCTCATTTGATTTTCGGCTTGGATTAGTAAAGAATAATCTCTAAAACATTAGAGATTACATAATCTTCGCGGAGTATTTCGCTAATGTAATCAATATTTCAATATTTATTCTTATAGATATTTCCTTAGTGAATTATGCTGATGCTCATAGAACTCTTGCTAACTTCACAAGATACGAATGTTGTTTTCCAGTAAGTTTCGAGTACATTGAAGATGAAAGTGTAAAATCAAACATGTTATTGAATGATACACTTGGTTTATTATGAAACAGAATTCATTTAATTGAATCAAAGATTGTAGTTACGATGGTTAGGTTGTTAACGAAGGATGTACATCATAGCATATTAGTAATATGAATTTAACTGAGTAGTATCTACCCTTTTTCAATTCATATTCAATAGCTTAGTAAGAAAGATTTTTATAGTTTCAGCATTCATATATATAAAATATATATATATATATATATATATATATATATATATATATATATATATATATATATATATATATATATATATATATATATATATAATTTCTTTAGAAGAATGAGTTAATACTTCATAACTCGTTGATACAAAATACTAGTTGTTGATTAATGATGACGTCCACGGCGATTCTTGAACTGACGGAACTTGTGATGTTATAGGTGCTGCTAGTGCTGATGATGCTGACAGTACTGATGGTGATGGTGGTGCTGACGATATTGTTGATGCTGAAGATATTGCTGGTAACTGCTGGTGATGCTTGTATAGCAAGTCTAGCTTGTAAATCGCTCACCATTCTTGTCAGGGTTTCGATTCTTCTCCCCATCATCTCTATCTATTCTACTCATCTGATTTATGGATAAGGCTGAAATAGATAATCCCTAAGACTTTAGAGATTACATTATCACAGCAGGATGTTTCTCCGATGAAGTTATGAATCAATACCTCATCGTTTGTTGTTGTTGGTATTCCTTGGTATCTATGGTGCGTGTGATGTTGATATCCGAGGTACAGATTGTGATGTTGAGGCGTGTGATGCGGATGTGATTGTTAGTGGTGGTACTGATCATGTTGATGTTGATGGTGGTGGTGCTGTTGATGCTGGTGATGCTGCTAAAGCTTGTGGTATTGAGGCTTGCGATGTGAATGTTACTGACTATATTGGTTATGCCACTGGTGCTGCTGATGGTGTTTGTAATCCTTGCACCATGTGTTCCAAAGCCACTACTCGGGTGCGAATTTCGTTAATTTCTGCTAGTACACCGGGATGATTGGCGGTTGAAATGAACGGATGAATAAGATTCGCAATATGGGATAGTATATAATCATGAAGAGATACTATAGCAATGAGTGAGAAAATGGTGTCTCGAACAGGTTCGCCGGTAAGTGCTTCAGGTTCATCGCCAAGAGGGCAATGTGGTGGATGGAAGGGATCACCTTCTTCTTGTCTCCAATGGTTGAGTAGACTACGGACCCATCCCCAATTCATCCAAAATAGATGATGGGAAATTGGTTGATCCATTCCGGTGACGCTACTTTCGGAGTTCAGGTAGATATCCATATCGGAATAGCTGTCAGAATCTGAGGAATTCGAACTGGTTGAGGGATCCATCTCGTAGGATCAGGGAAATAATTTTTTTTTGGTATGAAATAGATTGTAGAATTTAGATTTGTGATGCCCCGTACAAAACCATCGTGTACGAATCATCAGCAACAGGATCATTACAAGGTTAAGTACTATATGCGTTTTCAAAAAGAGTTTGCATTCAATAATAAAGTGATGTCTAAACCAACATCGAATGTTTTACAAACCAAAAGCATGCTTCACTAAGTAGAAGCAAATAATAAGTGTATGTGACCACAATGGTCGTTACAAGTCATAGTTCAAAAGTACGAATGTTTGAATGCAAAATAAAGTAGTTCATGCGATAGCAACTCTAAGCAGCGGGTGTCTACAGCACGACTAGTACACAGCGGAAGCTAACCTCAAGCACCTGAGAAAAACATGCTTAAAAACGTCAACACAAAGGTTGGTGAGCTATAGTTTAAGTATAACAGTATGTAAGGTTGGCAACGAGATTTCAGTGCTACAAAGAGCGTTTCAAAACAGTATGATAAAGTATATGTTAACCGTGGGCACTTGGTAACTAACTTAACGTTTATACCCCCTGAAAGTACACTTGGCAAGTGTGTATGTCTACGAAGTATTAAACACTCGTTAAATGCTAGCGCTACTAGCCCGAGTGGGGATGTCAAACCCTATGGATCCATATCTAAGATTCGCGTTCACGGTTCAAAAACCAATGATTAAACGTTACCGAGCTAAAGGGAATGTTTATGCCGTTGTATAACCCACACATATATAAGTTTAAGTACTCGTGCCTAGTCTGTAAAACATAAAATCCGCATGTATTCTTAGTTCCCAAAATAAGTTAAAGTGAAAAGGGAATGCTATAACTCACAATGATAATGTAGTCATAAAGTCGGTTCGGAAAAGGTGTGCAAGTAATCGGTCCGAAGGTCCTCAACCTAAGGCAAATAGCACTAAGTCAGTAAATCGTCTTAATAGGTTTAAAAGTATGTAAATAAGGTCTTATGGGTCATCATCATTCATCATCAAACAAAAGGCGTAAAGTAAGTTTCGTTTATGAAAGTAGTTTACAACAAAGGCTGACTTCAGTCAGTCACCACAGCCTCTACCCTTACTGAAATAAGGCGAGACCAGTGGCCATGGCTCCGTCTATGAGTCCTTTAAGTGTGGTAAAATTTACAGAAGCAAACTCGTCTTCGTTTGACCGTGGCGACGGTCTAAGTGCGAGTAGGTCAGAAATTTCTGCACAACGTTAAAGGACATAGTGACGATCGGAGGGCCATAAATCCTAAACCGTAACTCGGATTAAGACGAGTCCTATATGAAAAGTTATCTACTCGAAAAGATATATCTATAAATCATGGTCTCAGACTGGTCTGTTACAGAAACAGCAGGTCAGTAGGGTTTGGAAAGAAACAGTAAGTTTAAGTGAGTTCCGGTGGTCTTGGTGCTTGATGTTCATCATGGTTCTCATCCTTGATGCATATAGCTTCAAGTGTACAACTCGTTGATGTGTTTGCATCATCATGACCAAGATTTGACCATCATAACCCAAGTGCAAGTCTAAGACTTGAAGCACAACTCACTTAAGAGTTGCATAAAGTTTGATGAACCCAAGTTACATCAAAGTCTTAGATCTAACACATACATGAACTTTAAAAGTTAATATTGAACTATAAACTTGAAAGTAAGCTAACTAATCAAGATCTTAAGGTGTAGAATATAGTTCTTAGTTAGATCTTGAAGATCCAAGACTCAAAAGTCTAGATCAAGCATAAGTATACAAAGTTATATTTAAAGAAAACTTATTTACATGTTCTTGAACTTTTAAGTTAATTTTAAGTTTCAAGAAAGTATGAGATCAAGACTAACTTGTAGTACTTGACCAACAACAACAACAACAAACATGAAATTAAAGTGTCAAAATGATAAAGTAAACTAAGTAATCAAGTAAAAGTTCATGGTTTGTTCATACTTTTAAAGATTCAACCAAGGTTTGATCTTTAAGTAAAGTAAACTTTAAGTTTACTTTAAGAACTACAAGTATGAGTTTAATCAACACATGAACTTGCAATCTTTTAAGAAAGTATATGTAGAATCATAACTAGTAAGTTATGTTCTTGAGTGTTCTTGATAAATACAAGATATTATGAAGAATTAAACTAGAAAGTTTATTCTTGTAACATGAAAGTAAGTAACAACAAGTAAGTAACTAAACAACATGAACAAATTTAACAACAAACAAATGATGATGAGATGCTTTAGAATTCGGTTTAGACAAGAGAGAAAAGAGAGAAAGGATGTTCAAGTTACTTACCAAAAACTAGAGAGAAAAGAGAGGAAAGTTGAGAGGATTTTTGCAAGTAAGTGTGTGTGAGTTTGAATGAGAGAATGTGAGTGAAGTAGTAATGAAAAAAAAGATTTGAGCTCCCCCACATGGCCATAAACCTACGGCCAGCAGCAAGTAAAAGAGGGGAGGATTTGTTCTTTTGGTCACTAGTATGTAAAGCTTCAAAAGTTGGACAAAAGATGGGGTTTCATGGGGATAACAAGTTAACTAGATTCCAATTGATATAACTAACTAGTTTCCATGTTCAAGTAATACTTACTAGTGGAAGAGTGGGCTAATTTGTCCATTTAAAAGGTAGGGTGGGCTTGGAAGCCCAATATCATAAGTCCATTACACTAATCAAAGCCCAAGTTCAATAATTCACAAGTTAAACCAATTAAAAGCCCAAGTAATTAACCAACAACCTTAGTTAATTAAAATGATTAATAAAACTTAATCATGAATGCAAATAATACTTGAAAATATTATTCGTGAAGTTTCGTGTGTCACAAAGACGTTTCGGGCACTTAAAAGTCAAGTACGGGCAATCATGGTAATATTAAATGTAATAACATACATTCGTTTTATCACACGTATTAATAATAATAATTATTAATAAATAAACGTTGGAAATTCCAGGGTTATTACATTACCCACCTGTTAAAGAAAATTTCGTCCCGAAATTTAAGCTGAGGTAGATGGAGGAGTCGGGAAAAGGTGAGGATACTTCCGCATCATTTGATCCTCTCGCTCCCAAGTAAACTCAGGTCCTCGTTTGGCATTCCATCGTACTCGGACGATCAGAATCTTGTTGCGTTTCAAAGTTTTGATCTCATGATCCATAATCTTAACTGGTTCTTCCACAAAGGGAAGTTTCTCGTCAATCGTAAGTTCCTCAAGTGGTATGATAAGTTCGGGTGCAGCAAGACACTTCTTCAAGTTTGACACGTGGAAGGTAGGATGAACTGAGCTCAATTGTGCTGGTAGATCCAAACGGTATGCGACGGGTCCAACACGTTCCAAGATTTCAAAAGGACCAATGTATCGTGGGTTTAACTTTCCACGTTTTCCAAAGCGAATCACACCCTTCCAAGGTGCAACCTTCAACATTACACGATCACCAACGTTGAATTCAAAGTCTTTTCATTTAAGATCGGCATAACTCTTTTGGCGATCACTGGCAGTCTTAAGTCTAGCTTGAATCTGAGCAATCTTCTCTGTCGTTTCGTGGACTACCTCGGGTCCGGTGATTTGCTTTTCGCCTACTTCGGCCCAACAAATAGGATATCCTCACTTGCGGCCATACAATGGTTCAAAAGGTGCAGCATTAATGCTTGAGTGATAACTGTTGTTGTACGAGAATTCGGCGAGTGGCAAATGCCTTTCCCAGGCCTTTCCAAAATCGATAACACATGCACGCAGCATGTCCTCCAAGGTTTGAATCGTTCATTCATTTTGCCCGTCAGTCTGAGGATGATAAGCAGTACTCATGTCAAGACGGGTTCCCATGGCTTCTTGCAAAGAACGCCAAATTCTAGAAGCAAAACGGGAATCGCGATCGGAGATGATCGATAAAGGTACACCATGACGAGATACAACCTCCTTGATTTAAAGTTGAGCAAGTCTCTCCATTGTATCAGTTTCCTTCATCGCTAGGAAGTGTGCAGATTTGGTAAGGCGGTCAACAATAACCCAAATGGTATCGTATCCGCCCACCGTCTTCGGCAGCTTAGTAATGAAATCCATCGTGATCCTTTCCCACTTCCATTGTGGGATCTCCGACTATTGAAGTAACCCAGAAGGTCTCTGATGCTCGGCTTTAACCTTCGAGCAAGTCAAACACTTACCAACATAAGTCGTAACGTCCTTCTTAAGATTCGGCCACCAATACTGTTCTTTAAGGTCGTGGTACATCTTGCCCGCTCCAGGGTGAATCGAATATCTCGATTTGTGTGCTTCATCAAGTATCAGGTTTCGTAGATCTCCATAACAAGGTACCCAAATTCTTCCGGCATAACATCGAAGTCCAGATTCCCTAACCTCGAATCGAGAGACAAGTATGTTCAAATGTTCGTGAGATATGTTCTCCTCCTTGAGAGCCTCATCTTGGGCCACTCTGATCTGGTTGTTGAGGTTCGAATGGATGGTGATGTTTAGAGCCCTAACACGAAGAGGTGTCGTCCTCTCCTTTTGGCTTAAAGCGTCAGCTACAACATTGGCCTTGCCAGGGTGATAACGGAGTTCACAATCGTAGTCGTTGAGCGTCTCGATCCATCGACGCTGTCTCATATTCAGTTGCTTCTGATCAAAGATGTGATGGAGACTCTTGTGATCGGTGAAGATAGTGCTCTTAGTTCCATACAAATAGTATCTCCACAATTTAAGCGCAAAGACAACGGCTCCAAGTTCAAGATCGTGAGTAGTGTAATTCCGCTCGTGAATCTTCAGTTGTTGGGAGGCATAAGTAATAACTTTTGATCGTTGCATCAGTACACAACCAAAACCACTCTTCGAAGCATCGTAATAAACAACGAAATCGTCACTGCCTTCGGGAAGCGATAGGATAGGTGCGGTGGTTAACTTCTTCTTCAAAGTTTGGAATGCTGATTCGTGTGCGGGTTCCCAAATGAACTTCTTGCCCTTGTGAGTCAGCGCGATCAAATGACGCGCAATCAGAGAAAATCCTTCAATGAACCTTCGGTAGTAACCGGCGAGACCTAGGAATTGGTGAATATGAGTCGGAGTAGTGGGGGTCTCCCACTTGCTGATGGCTTCAATCTTGGCGGGATCAACTTTGATACCCTGGTCACTCACAACATGACCCATAAATTGTACTTCCTTCAACCAAAATTCACACTTGGAGAATTTGGCATAAAGTTGCTCTTGTCTCGAGAGTTCAAGCACTAGTCGGAGGTGTTGCTCATGTTCTTCTTCGCTCTTAGAGTAGATGAGAATATCATCTATGAAGACGATAACAAACTTATCCAAGTACGGCTTGCAGACACGATTCATGAGGTCCATAAACACGGCAGGTGCATTTGTCAAACCGAATGGCATCACGAGAAATTCATAATGACCATAACGGGTCCTGAATGCAGTTTTCATCACGTCACTTTCCTTCACCCTCTGCTGGTGATATCCGGATCGCAAATCGATCTTTGAGTAGACACTCGATCCTTGTAGTTGATCAAAAAGATCGTCAATTCTAGGAAGAGGATACCGATTCTTGATTGTCAATTTGTTGAGTTCACGGTAGTCGATACACATATGGAAGGATCCATCCTTCTTCTTCACAAACAACACAGGTGCGCCCCAAGGCGAGAAGCTTGGTTGGATAAATCCTCGATCAAGTAGTTCTTGTAGTTGACTTTGTAATTCTTGCATCTCGAAAGGTGCGAGTCTATAAGGTGCGCGAGCTACAGGTGCAGCTCCTGGCACTAAATCAATCTGAAACTCTACTGCTCTCTGCGGCGGCAATCCAGGCAATTCCTCTGGGAAGACATCGGAAAATTCTTTCACAATTCGAACGTCGTTCACCCTCTTCACCTCAGTTTCTACCGCTTTCACATGTGCTAGGATAGCAAAACGTCCCTTTTTCATAATCTTTTGCGCTTTCACGCAACTAATGAGGTTCAACTTCGAGGTACATCTCTCTCCATAGATAACTAGTGGTTCGCCATCTCCTTGTGGTATGCGAAGTGCTTTATCTCCACAGATGATATCGGCCTTTATCTTACTCAACCAATCCATACCGACGATCACGTCAAAACTTCCCAGTTTGATAGGTATCAAGTCAATTTCGAAATTTGCACCAGCTATGTTGATAATAGCTCCACGACTAATATGGTCAACCTTTTCAAGTTTTCCATTGGCGACCTCGACAAGCATACTTTCTTTTAACGGGACTAATGACCAATTAATCTTATCGCAAAAATGTCTACATACATAACTTCTATCGGCACCAGTATCAAATAGGACAGAAGCTAAAAGATTGTTGATTTTGAATATACCTGTCACCAAGTCGGGATTATCGCGTGCATCCCTTGCATTAACATTAAAAGCTCTACCACGGGGTGGTCCTCCGTCTTTTCGCTTGCTGGGGTATGAATTTCTGAAATGGCCCGTCTGTCCGCATTCGTAGCACTTCTTCGGCCCATTGGTGTTCGGCTTCCCATTCAAAGTGGTGACCTTGCAGTCTTTTCCGACATGCCCAGACCGTTGGCACTTGTCGCAGACAACATTGCAATACCCAGTGTGGTGTTTGTAACACCTCTTACATTGAGGTAGGGTTCCCTTGTAGTTCGGGTTAGAGTTGCTGTTGTTGTTGGGGTTGGGGTTTCCACCATTGTTGTGCCTCTTGGCGGGGGTTTGATCGTAGTTTCTCCCCATGTTGTTGTTGTTGTTGTTGTTGTTGTGCTTGTTGTCCCATTTCCTCTTTTCGCTACTACCAGCCTCAAACTTAGCGTTCTCCGACTCATCAATAAGAATCTGATTCATGAGGGTATGCGCCATGCGCATTGCTTCGGGAACATTCAGTGGTTTGGACGATGTGACGTTTCCTTTGATGGACTTAGGGAGTCCCCAGAAGTATCTCTCCATATGCTTGAATTCCGGGGTGACCATTGTCGGACACATAAGAGCTAACTCAAGAAACCTCCTATTGTAACCATCAAGGTCGTTCCCAACGGCCTTTAACTGCATGAATTCCATCTCCATCTTTTGTATTTCGGTTCTCGGACAATACTCATCAATCATTGCCGCTTTGAATTCCTCCCATGGCGTAGCATACGCCTCATCAATGACTTTCGCTTGAGCTAACGTGTTCCACCACGTTAGCGCGCCGTCAGATAGCGTGCACGAAGCAAACTTGGTCTTATTGTCCTCCGAACAGTTGCTAACTCGGAATACTGATTCAAGTTTCTCGAACCATCTGGTGAGACCAACCGGTCCCTCGGTTCCACTGAAGTTATGCGGTTTGCAGCTCTGGAATTCCTTGTAAGTACACCCATTTCGAACGGGTGGGATAACTGGTGGTGGTGGCGGTGGAGATTGGAGATTTCTTTCTGCTAGGGCTGCAGCGACACGTTCTTGGATCATCTCTTCAATTTGAGCAGCAGTAGGTGTGGATCGACCGTTAGCCATGATGTTCTAAACAAAATTTTTGACTCAAGTCAAAATCCAGTATGCAAGTAGTAATAATACAGTATATAGTAACCAACATGGAATCAAAACATCACATATTATTAAATAATGCATCTAGGTACAAATACCACAGAATCATCATACAGTAATGTAAATAGAACATCGTGCAAAGATTAAATAATGCAAAGTTCCATTAATAATAATAATAAGTTTCATACATCCGAATAAGTCCGTACAATACATGAGTAATACAATAAACTACAACTAGATTACATAACGAAATCTAAATACAAAAGTCCTACGATGAAGGTGGGTGAAGGATGTCTAAAACCTGATCCAACTGCTCCTCGAGCTCAGTAACCCGAGCTCGGAGGATTCCCACCTCCCTTGTCAATTCCTCGACAGTGGGAGCTGGTGGGGCAGGCAGTGCCGGCGGTGGTGCAGATGGTGCTGGTGGTGCCGATGGTGCGGGTCGAGCGGGTGGTGCAGCCCTCACGAAATGAGGTGAAGACGTTCCGGCTCCAGAAACAGTCAATACGTAACGGGGAACCTTACGTATCTGTGGGTCGGCAGGGTACGGCACAAGCCATTTACGAGCAGTAACCCTACAACGCTGACCAAATGCGTCAGTGAAAGCACGACCTCCATTCACCCCTGGAATGACGGTGCTGTCAGGACGGTACCGCTTCTTCGGCGGGGTGGAGGGTGCCTGTATAGGTATATCAGCAGGGTCCTCGTCGTCACTGGATTCATCCGAAGAGGTGTCGTCTGATGGAGCATCAGTGGAAGACCCGTCGTCTGAATCATGTGGTGGCGACACAGGTGGCTCATCTGGCAGTCCGAAGGCGGCCAACATCTCTCTGTGTCTGCCTGGAGGAATCGGCACTAAACGTCCGTCGGGAGTGCGTCGGCAAGGCGTGCGCATATGGTTACGAAATGGCCCTTCCCCGAACTCCGCGGGAATCTCAATCCCACCGATGCGGGGCTGTGACCCCGAGGGTCCGGGAGCAGACGGAGATGGAATCTCCGTAGGGCCTACATGTCCATCGGAAGTAGCCACTGGGGCAGGTGTACTACTACTGGCTCCGGAAGTAGAAGCGTCGGGATCACTAATGGGTAGCGGGACCGGTGTATCGGCAGCAGCAGCAGGTGGGGCGACAGGGTCTGGGTCTGAATTGCCCAAAACGCTAGCAGGTGGTACATCCGACATCTGAATAAGGAAAAATAAATTTTCCATGTCAGTAAGTCATAAAGCAAGCACGTATTAGGCCAACAGTTTAAATCATGTATAACAATAAGTAGCATGGCAATAACAGCAAATCATACGAAGGTAGCATGCAATCGAAAGCAAGTAATAGCATGCAGTAGTGAAATTATGTAGTAGCATATGGCATATAGCAGTAACAGTAAGCAGCAGCATGCAGTAAGTTCAGCGGAAACACGTAAACTAGCAAGTTGTAGATTAGTCCTTTTAGTGAATCCTACTCGGGTCGGTCTTAGACTCACTAATGCGACCTAATTCCCTACAACCAATGCTCTGATACCAAATGTGATGCCCCGTAAAAAACCATCGTGTACGAATCATCAACAACAGGATCATTCCAAGGTTAAGTACTATATTTTCAAAAAGAGTTTGCATTCAATAATAAAGTGATGTCTAAACCAACATCGAATGTTTTATAAACCAAAAGCATGCTTCACTAAGTAGAAGCAAATAATAAGTGTATGTAACCACAATGGTCGTTACAAGTCATAGTTCAAAAGTACGAATGTTTGAATGCAAAATAAAGTAGTTCATGCGATAGCAACTCTAAGCAGCGGGTGTCTACAGCACGACTAGTACACAGCGGAAGCTAACCTCAAGCACCTGAGAAAAACATGCTTAAAAATGTCAACACAAAGGTTGGTGAGCTATAGTTTAAGTATAACAGTATGTAAGGTAGGCCACGAGATTTCAGTGCTACAAAGAGCGTTTCAAAACAGTATGATAAAGTATATGTTAACCGTGGGCACTTGGTAACTAACTTAACGTTTATACCCCCTGAAAATACACTTAGCAAGTACGTATGTCTACTAAGTATTAAACACTCGTTAAATGCTAGCGCTACTAGCCCGAGTGGGGATGTCAAACCCTATGGATCCATATCTAAGATTCGCGTTCACGGTTCAAAAACCAATGATTAAACGTTACCGAGCTAAAGGGAATGTTTATGCCGTTGTATAACCCACACATATATAAGTTTAAGTACTCGTGCTTAGTATGTAAAACATAAAATCCGCATGTATTCTCAGTTCCCAAAATAAGTTAAAGTGAAAAGGGAATGCTATAACTCACAATGATAATGTAGTCATAAAGTCGGTTCGGAAAAGGTGTGCAAGTAATCGGTCCGAAGGTCCTTAACCTAAGGCAAATAGTACTAAGTTAGTAAATCGTCTTAATAGGTTTAAAAGTATGTAAATAAGGTCTTAAGGTTCATCATCATTCATCATCAAACAAAAGGCGTAAAGTAAGTTTCGTTTATGAAAGTAGTTTACAACAAAGGCTGACTTCAGTCAGTCACCACGGCCTCTAACCTTACTGAAATAAGGTGAGACCAGTGGCCATGGCTCCGTCTATGAGTCCTTTAAGTGTGATAAAATTTACAGAAGCAAACTCGTCTTCATTTGACCGTGGCGACGGTCTAAGTGCGAGTAGGTCAGAAATTTCTGCACAACGTTAAAGGACATAGTGACGATCGGAGGGCCATAAATCCTAAACCGTAACTCGGATTAAGACGAGTCCTATATGAAAAGTTATCTACTCGAAAAGATATATCTAAAAATCATGGTCTCAGTACCCCATGTCTACTGTTCTTTTACAGAAATAGCAGGTCAGTAGGGTTTGGACAGAAACAGTAAGTTTAAGTGAGTTCCGGTGGTCTTGGTGCTTGATGTTCATCATGGTTCTCATCCTTGATGCATATAGCTTCAAGTGTACAACTCGTTGATGTGTTTGCATCATCATGACCAAGATTTGACCATCATAACCCAAGTGCAAGTCTAAGACATGAAGCACAACTCACTTATGAGTTGCATGAAGTTTGATGAACCCAAGTTACATCAAAGTCTTAGATCTAACACATACATGAACTTTAAAAGTTAATATTGAACTATAAACTTGAAAGTAAGCTAACTAATCAAGATCTTAAGGTGTAGAACATAGTTCTTAGTTAGATCTTGAAGATCCAAGACTCAAAAGTCTAGATCAAGCATAAGTATACAAAGTTATATTTAAAGAAAACTTATTTACATGTTCTTGAACTTTTAAGTTAATTTTAAGTTTCAAGAAAGTATGAGATCAAGAATAACTTGTAGTACTTGACCAACAACAACAACAAACATGAAATTAAAGTGTCAAAATGATAAAGTAAACTAAGTAATCAAGTAAAAGTTCATGGTTTGTTCATACTTTTAAAGATTCAACCAAGGTTTGATCTTTAAGTAAAGTAAACTTTAAGTTTACTTTAAGAACTACAAGTATGAGTTTAATCAACACATGAACTTGCAATCTTTTAAGAAAGTATATGTAGAATCATAACTAGTAAGTTATGTTCTTGAGTGTTCTTGATAAATACAAGATATTATGAAGAATCAAACTAGAAAGTTTATTCTTGTAACATGAAAGTAAGTAACAACAAGTAAGTAACTAAACAACATGAACAAATTTAACAACAAACAAATGATGATGAGATGCTTTAGAATTCGGTTTAGACAAGAGAGAAAAGAGAGAAAGAATGTTCAAGTTACTTACTAAAAACTAGAGAGAAAAGAGAGGAAAGTTGAGAGGATTTTTGCAAGTAAGTGTGTGTGAGTTTGAATGAGAGAATGTGAGTGAAGTAGTAATGAAAAAAAAAGATTTGAACTCCCCCACATGGCCATAAACTTACGGCCAGCAGCAAGCAAAAGAGGGGAGGATTTGTTCCTTTGGTCACTAGTATGTAAAGCTTCAAAAGTTGGACAAAAGATGGGGTTTCATGGGGATAACAAGTTAACTAGATTCCAATTGATATAACTAACTAGTTTCCATGTTCAAGTAATACTTACTAGTGGAAGAGTGGGCTAATTTGTCCATTTAAAAGGTAGGGTGGGTTTGGAAGCCCAATATCATAAGTCCATTACACTAATCAAAGCCCAAGTTCAATAATTCACAAGTTAAACCAATTAAAAGCCCAAGTAATTAACCAACAACCTTAGTTAATTAAAATGATTAATAAAACTTAATCATGAATACAAATAATACTTGAAAATATTATTCGTGAAGTTTCTTGTGTCACAAAGACGTTTCGGGCACTTAAAAGTCAAGTACGGGCAATCATGGTAACATGTAAATGTAATAACATACATTCGTTTTATCACACGTATTAATAATAATAATTATTAATAAATAAACATTGGAAATTCCAGGGTCGTTACAAGATTTGGTATTCTTCAATTACATAATTTGCATATGTATATATAATACCAAAATCCCGTAAATTACGAAGAATCTTTGAAAAGATGTCAGTCAAAGTTCACAGTAATAGATGTGCTAAGATAAGAATTCGTCTATACACTATTATGCAATAAATGCAGGAAACACGTCTAGACTTAAGATGATAAGCAGGTAATTTCCTAAGGATGATAAGTAGATGATTTCCGACTAGAATTGATAAGCAAACTTTTTGACATGCAGACACGGTCGAAGTCCAGACTCACTAATGCATCTTAACAACTATCAGTTAGACACACTAATGCAAGACCTGGTTCGCTAAGATCATCGCTCTGATACCAACTGAAAGGACCCATTCCTATACATTATAAATGATTCACAATAGTTGATTACATCGCGAGGTATTTGACCTCTATATGATACGTTTTACAAACATTGCATTCGTATTTAAAAGACCAACTTTCTTTACATCAAAAATTGACGGCATGCATACCAGTCATAACCCGACCTTAACCATAAGGACGATTACAATAACATATGATTTCATCGCGAGGTATTGACCTCTATATGCGACATTTTTCAAAAACTGCATTCGTTTTTACAATACAAACCATAGCTTTTATTACAAATACAAGGTTTAAACAACTTAATAATGATTATCGTTTAGCGATAATCTTAGACTTACAAACTTTACATGTGATAATAATAATACGACTTCCAACATATTTTACATTACAAATCCTCCGATATGCAGTTTTATTTTTGACACAAATATGCATACTCAAGATCTTGCTTAAATTCAACATGTTGCAGCGGAAGCTTTTAGTTATCACCTGAGAATAAACATGCTTAAAACGTCAACATAAAGTTGGTGAGATATAGGTTTAATGCCGGCAGCATTATAAATATAGACCACAAGATTTCATATATAAACGTTTTAATAAAAATATTCTAAGTTGTTGAGCACTTGATAACCATACTTAACATTTAATCAACGTCGCATATTCCCTTTATTATGAAATCTTATTACACCGTACCAAGTGTAGTTACCGAAACGAAGTACTGTGCAACCGTTGAATACTGGTCGTCCAGTCCGGTTGGGGTTATCAGGCCCGATAGATCTATCAACAGGATTCGCGTTTACAATACCTCATGTAAATAATAGTTACCAAGTTACAGGGAAGTATGCCAGTGGTATAACTCAACGTAGAATATATATTTTTAATCACTTGTGTCCATAACGTAAATCATAAAATGCATGTATTCTCATCCCGAAATATTTAGAGTTTAAAAGTGGGACTATATACTCACTTTTACCTTGAAGGTATTTATCACGACTTGGTCTCCGATAGATATCACGAACCTAACCATATATATAATATATCAACATATTTTCTTTTTAAGTAATCGTTACACACACACACACACACACACACACACACACACACACACACACACACACACATATATATATATATATATATATATATATATATATATATATATATATATATATATATATATATATATATATATATATACTTTTAATACTTTTAATATTTTCTTAGTTCGTAGTTAGCAGTCCGATGTTAGTGGTCCACAATTAGTTGCTTAAATAAAATAAATAAAGACCCCATCGTATTCGTATTGATCAGAATTAATCTCGACCCATGGTACCATGCTGTCAAGTGACGTGTTGCGTACATAAAGTACCCTGTTGTCAAATGACGTGTTGCGTACAATCATGAGGTCTTATGATTAATCTTCTCGTGTTGTTTACGGGTGGTCCTGAAATATATAAAATTAAATCATAAGTAAATATATATGAAATATCATATTAATTAGAAATATATGATTAATTTAATTTTTCTCCAAATATTTTCGTAGCTAAACTAGCTTCTGATACCCGATCTTGTTTTAGTCGTAGTTTCTTCATTACAACTCCGTTTTTGTTGGTTCAACTTGCCACTTCCTTGGATCGAGTCAAATTTTAAGAATATGAACTTAAAATACCTTAGGTTATATTCGAAATCACAGGTTATAGGTCAAACTTTGGTGAAACTTATGAAAGTGATCATTTTCCATCATAAAAACAACATTTAATGATCATTTTTCTAAAAATACTTACACTTTGAGTTAAACCATGAAATTTTTATGTGTTAACATATTCATAAGAAATATCATTTTTCCAGAACATGAACTCCCAATTCAAAGCTTAAGATGATTTTTAATTATCCAACCCAAAACAGCCCCCGGTTGCACTCCGACGACGTAGATTCAGTTTTTAAGATGTTCTTTGTAAAACCAAGTTATATCTTGTTAAGTTAGCATATCATTATGATATATTACAGGTATTGAAGTGTTTTAAAAGTTAAGTTAGAAGGATCTATTTAGTTTGCAAACAAGTTTGAAATCATTCAAACTATGTTCTTGTTGTTAAAATTTTACAACACAAAATAAGATAGCTATATAAATATGAATCGAATAAGGTTATGAACAAGGTTACTACCTCAAGTTACTTGGACAAAGTTACTGTAAAAGATGAGAAAAATCTTAGAACCAAAAGAGTGGCGGAGTTGGATCAAAAGGTCGGAAGTAAACTTATATTTTTGGAAGGATTATTGAAGTTTTCTTGTAAGGAATTTATTATGATGATTAAGGCTTGTTTTTGAAGCTAGATCTTCATGGTTATTTGCTGAGATTGTGAAGAACACTTAAGGTTCCTAAGAGTGTGTTTTTGGTTAGAGAAAATGTGTATTAAAAATGAAATTGGAATGGAGTATAAATGGTGGTGAAAAGATGTATAAATTTGTAATATTGTGCAAAAGTCTTGTAATATGCCAAATTAATTAATCATGCATGCTAAGATCTAAAATTGGCTGACTCATGGCTGCTAATAAAGTGATTGTGATGTGTATATACTAATAGTAAATACGTATAGGAGCTGGGTATGATACGAGTACATATACTCTAGGTATACATGTAGAAATTTTGAGGAAACGGAACGAGAATTCAAATATAGCTATCTTTTGTAAATATACTTATATTGTTTTATGTATATAAGCCCTTTAAAAGTGATTAAATACATATTTATACAATACTTGTATAAGTATTATAGGTTAAAGGTATATATGTCAAATAACGTTACGTATAGTTATCATTTTGAAAACTTAAGTTAGTAGTCTCAAAGTATACTTATAACTTATTGTTATTAGTACACAATAAGATGTTAAACCATTCTTAGATCATGTTAAATATATATAAATACATATATATACATAAACGTATAATTATCGTTTGTTATATAGTTCGTGATATCATCGGTCAAATTGGACGGTCAAACGTTGTGTAAAACTCTTTTTAAAAACATAAATCTCAACAATTTAGATTACTTATCATGTTGGTAAGGTTTAATTTATGTAAATATTAATCTCATAGGTATAAAATGATCGGAAAAATCCGGGTCGTTACAGTACCTACCCGTTAAATAAATTTCGTCCCGAAATTTTAAAATTGTACCTATTTTGCGTTCTCGGGAAACAAATGTAGGTACTTTCGTTTCATCTGATCCTCTCATTCCCAAGTAAATTCGAGACCCCTTCGAGCATTCTAACGAACCTTAACGATCGGTATGTTGCTCTGCTTGAGTTGTTTAACTTCACGGTCCATGATTTCGACTGGTTCTTCTATGAATTGTAGTTTCTCATCGACTTGGATTTCTTCAAGAGGAATGGTGAGATCTTCCTTTGCAAGACATTTCTTAAGGTTTGATATGTGAAATGTATTATGTACTCCGGCGAGTTGTTGCGGTAACTCGAGTCGATAAGCTACCGGTCAAATGCGTTCGATGATCTTAAACGGGCCTACATACCTTGGGTTCAGTTTACCCCTTTTACCAAAATGTATTACACCTTTCCAAGGTGACACCTTTAACATAACCATGTCACTGATCTGAAACTCTAATGGTTTCCTTCAGACATCGGCGTAGCTCTTTTGGCGACTACGGGCTGTTTTCAATCTCTCCTTGATTTGTACTTTCTTCTCAGTCGTTTCGTGTATGATCTCGGGACCAGTTAATTGTCGATCTCCTACTTCATTCCAACAGATAGGGGATCTACATTTCCTTCCATACAGTGCTTCGAATGGTGCAGCTTTAATGCTCGCATGATAACTGTTATTATACGAGAATTCTTTAATGGTAGATATTTATCCCATCCGTTTCCAAAATCGATCACACATGCCCTGAGCATGTATTCAAGAGTCTGAATTGTTCTTTCACTCTGCCCGTCAGTTTGTGGATGATATGCGGTGCTCATATCCAAACGAGTTCCCAGGGCCTCCTGTAGTGATTGCCAAAACTTTGATGTAAATCTACTATCACGATCGGATATAATGGAAATAGGTATTCCATGCCTTGAAACAATTTCCTTTATGTATAATCGTAATAGTTTCTCCATTCTATCCGTTTCCTTTATAGGCAAGAAATGTGCAGATTTGGTGAGACGATCAACAATTACCCAAATGGTGTCATAACCCCAGGCAGTCTTAGGTAACTTTGTGATGAAATCCATGGTAATACCGTCCCATTTCCATTCTAGGATTTCTGGTTATTGAAGTAACCCTGACGGCTTCTGGTGTTCTGCTTTGACTTTGGAACAAGTTAAACATTCCCCAACATATGTTGCAACGTCTGTCTTCAAATTAGGCCACCAATAATGCGTCTTAAGATCTTGATACATCTTTCCAGCTCAAGGATGTATCGAGTATCTTGTCTTATGTGCCTCATTCAATATCAACTTCCTTAATCCACCCAACTTCGGTACCCAAATATGGTTTGCAAAATATCGAATTCCGTCTTTCCGCATAACGAGTTGCTTCTCATACTTCTTCATTATTTCATTTCCTATGTTTTCTTTAGTAAGAGCTTCTCGTTGAGCCTCTTTGATTTGTGAGTTGAGATTCATGCGAATTTTTATGTTCATCGCTTGTACTCGAATTGGTTCCCATTCCTTTCTGCTTAGAGCGTCGGCCACTACATTCGCTTTCACGAGATGATAGCGAATCTCACAATCATAGTCGTTTATCAGCTTGACTCACCTACGTTGCCTCATGTTCAGCTGTTTCTGATCAAAAATATGTTGAAGGCTTTTATGATCAGTAAACACAGTGCATTTAACCCCATATAAATAGTGTCTCCATATCTTCAATGCAAACACTACTGCTCCCAATTCTAAATCATGCGTCGTATAATTCCGCTCGTGAATCTTCAATTGTCGAGATGTGTATGCTATAACTTTCTTCCGTTGCATAAGGACGCAACCAAAACCTTGTCGCGAAGCGTCACAATATATCTCAAAATCATCGTTCCCTTCAGGTAACGATAAAATAGGTGCTGTAGTCAACTTCTTCTTCAGTAATTGAAATGCACTTTCCTGCTCAGAAGTCCATTCATACTTCTTCCCTTTTTGCGTTAACGCTGTTAATGGTTTAGCTATTTGGGAAAAATCTTGAATAAACCTTCTATAATAACCAGCTAAACCCAAAAATTGGCGTATCTGCGTTGGTGTCTTAGGAGTCTCCCATTTTTCAATGGCCTCAATTTTAGCTGGATCAACCTGAATTCCTTTGCTACTAACAACGTGGCCAAGAAATTGCACTTCTTTCAACCAAAATGCACACTTAGAAAATTTGGCGTATAACTGTTCTTTTCTTAACAATTCTAATACCAACCTTAAATGCTGCTCATGCTCTTGCTCACTCTTGGAATAGATAAGAATATCGTCAATGAAAACGATAACAAACTTATCTAAATACGGACTACAAACTCAATTCATGAGGTCCATGAATACAGCTGGCGCATTAGTCAACCCAAACGGCATAAAGAAAAATTCGTAATGACCATAACGTGTCCGAAAAGCAGTTTTCGGAATATCTTCTTCTTTGACACGTAATTGATGATAGCCCGATCTTAAGTCGATTTTCAAGTACACACATGATCCTTGCAGTTGATCAAATAAGTCGTCAATTCTCGGTAGTGGATACCGATTCTTGATAGTTAACTTATTTAATTCACGATAATCTATACACATCCTAAAAGATCCATCTTTCTTCTTGACGAATAAAATCGGAGCTCCCCACGGTGAAGTACTTGGTCGTATGAATCCACGGTCCAGTAATTCTTTTAACTGACTCTGAAGTTCTTTTAACTCAGATGGTGCAAGTCTATATGGAGCACGAGCCACTGGTGCAGCTCCTGGTACTAGATCTATTTGAAATTCTACAGATCTAAATGGAGGTAATCCCGGCAACTCTTCCGGAAAGACTTCAGGAAAATCTCTTGCCACAGGCACGCCATTGATGCTCTTCACTTTTTCCTTCGTTTCGACTTTATTAACATGTGCTAAGATAGCATAACACCCTTTCTTCAAGCACTTTTGAGCTTTCAAACAACTAATGAGTTTTAGCTTTGAGTTACCCTTCTCTCCATAAATCATTACTGGCATTTTATCCTTACGAGGAATGCGAATTGCCTTCTTGGCACACACAACTTCAGCTCCTATTTTGGACATCCAGTCCATGTCGACTATTACATCAAAACTTTCTAATTCTACGGATATCAAATCAATCTTAAATATTTCTCCGGCTAAATTTATTTTACAATCACAACAAATTTTATAGGCTTTAATTAGTTTACCATTAGCTAACTCAATCATGTACTTAGTGTGACAACCCGGAAATTTCCAACCAAATTTAAACTTTAATCTTTATATGTTTCCGACACGATAAGCAATATTTGTTAAGTTAAATTTCAAGAATTTTAAACTATATTCATACATTCATTCAACCTCGACCAAGTTCCAACGATTCATGAACCATTAAACGAATATGATTATATATGTATATGTGTATATATATTATAACTTGAAACGTAAACAAAATATTAGATTAAATACTTTATATGATTGTATCTGTTTCAAAATGTTTATCAATGGAATTAGAAGATAAGATCAAATGATTGAATTATCAGATATATTGAATTATGATTACAAGTCTCCGTTGAAAGGCCCACGTTGATTTGAGAAATCTTTCCATTTTAACAATATTCGAAAAATGGTAAAGTGATTTATAAATAAGAACAAATTGTCAATCATTGAGAACTAGACAAAGGATAGTGGAAGATTGAATCTCATAAAGACTCGATTGATCTATTTAGTTTCAAACGTACAAAAACGTTTTCAGTTTAAAAAGAATTTTATTATTAAAACGTATATAACTTTTATAAATATCTAGAACCACTTTTGACAACTCATTACTTAACTAGTATGATAAAGATAACGATATTTATATTTTATTTTATTAAATATATATAACGATTTAAATTAATATTATATATATTTATACGCGTATTATACGTACATAGTTTTATACTTTTACTATACTTAAACTTAAACTTTACCTTTACTTTATTTTTACTTTACTTTAACTTTAATAATTCACTTTAATAATTCATACTTTAATAATTCACTTTAATAATTCATACTTTAATAATTCACTTTAATAATTCATACTTTAATAATTCACTTTAATAATTCATACTTTAATAATTCACTTTAATAATTCATACTTTAATAATTCACTTTAATAATTCAAAAATCTATTATAAATAGAATTCAATAGGTTTCATTATTTCATAGAAACTTGAAAATATTTTTCTCTAAACTCTCTCAATCGATTTACATATATATATTTACTCCGTATTATTTCAAGATAATATTAGTATACATAAAATATTACGACAGAGTGCTGTCCGAGTGATTTCGAAATTGTTTTTCAAGTAGGATAAGATTAAGGAAATTATGAGTTATAGCTATGGAGGTGATTGAGTATGGTTCATGGGTATGCTCGTGAGGTCAATATAGTGTTTATCATTTCCGTTGCGTCTACGTACCTTTCTTGCAATATTGAATCTCAATATTGATACGTGAGTACTCATAATTTAACTTTTACATACTAATAGTGTATCCCTGACTAGTGCTCGAGTATTTAGGATTATGCATGCCTGTACTTTTGATATTGCCCATAGACAGGTTAGGTTGAATCTTGAATTAGTTACACTTACGGTTGAGATAAGGTATAAGATATGCATGTCCTTGGAAAGCTAGCGAAAAATTAAGAAATTTTCCTTTAGATATCGAATGGTTTCGATGAACGGATTAGAAGTTATAATCAATTGAATTTTTGATATTTTTATTAAAAATGATTATTATTATCGTCGTTTTTATCGTCGTTCTAGTTTTATCTTATTATTATCATTATTATTATTATCTTTATCAATAAAAAGGATTTATCATTAAAAATTGTTATTTTTTTTATTATTACTATCGTTATTATCGTTAAAGTTATAATTAGTATTATTATTATTATCCAATTATTATTATTATTATTATTAGTATTATTATTATTATTATCATTATTAATATGTATATCATTATTTAAAAATGGTTATTGTTATTGTTATTGTTATTGTTATTATTATTATTACTATATTATCATTAAGATAATTATTAGTATTATCATTAATAATGTTATAGTAACTATCATTATTAATATTAGTGTAATTAAAACAAATATTTGTAACACCTAATTATTTTGATTACTATTATTATCATTATTATGAACACGATATAAAAGACGATTAAAAGCTATTAAACGAAACGATTAGGAAATAATGAGTAGGAGTATCATGATGAAATTAAAATATTATAAGATATTGATTTAGATAAAATTATCGTTCTTATTATTTTTATCATTACTATTATTATTAAAAGTATCGTTAGTATTAAAACTATCATTTTAACAAAAATTATCATTTTAATAGAAATGTCATTGTTACTATAAAATATCATTATTATTATTATTTTAAATAGAATTATTATTTTAAAGATAATATTAAAAATTATCGTAAATATTAAAGTTATCATAATTAGAATTATCATTTTATCATAATGTCATCTTAGAAATTATAAATATTGATATTTTTATAATAATAATTATTATTACAAAATAATACAACTTTTACTTACTATTATTATAGATATTATTTTATCAAATAAATATGTGATACAAACATATTTTACTACGTGTAATAACTTACTTTAATAATACATATCATATTATCTTTATGATATTAAATGAACCCTATAAATTTTATTACTTAATATATATAAAAGTATATTTTATTATATAAATTTAATATAAAATTTTATTTATTAATAAATAAATTATATTATTTACTCTAATAAATCTTTTAAAAATATTTAAAAATATAAAACGACGATATTTAAACTATATATTAATCATGTATAGATTTTTGGAAATTATTTTGAGTTAAATTTACTTTTGTTGACTTTTGCATATTAGTCTCGAGCATTAGGATTGTGGTACACTATGACTTGACCTAATTTGTTAGAAAAATATTGACCAACACATAAATATATATAATTAATTTAGGTTCGTGAATTCGAGGCCAACCTTGCACTTGTTCAATGACGTTATATGTATTTTTACTACGAAATACAGTATGGTGAGTTTCATTTGCCTTTTTACCCTTTATATTTTTGGGCTGAGAATACATGCGCAATTTTTATAAATGATTTACAAAATAGACACAAGTACGTGAAACTACATTCTATGGTTGAATTATCGAAATCGAATATGCCACTTTTTATTAAGTCTGATAATCTAAGAATTAGGGAACAGACACCCTAATTGACGCGAATCCTAAAGATAGATCTATTGGGCCTAACAAACCCCATCCAAAGTACCGGATGCTTTAGTACTTCAAAATTTATATCATGTCCGAAGGAGGATCCCGGAATGATAGGGGATATTCTTATATGCATATTGTTAATGTCGGTTACCAGGTGTTCAATCCATATGAATGATATTTTTGTCTCTATGCATGGGACGTATGTTTATGAGAAATGGAAATATGAAATCTTGTGGTCTATTAAAATGATGGAAATGATTATTTATGTTAAACTAATGAACTCATCAACCTTTTTGGTTGACACTTGAAAGCATGTTTATTCTCGGGTGTTAAAGAAATTTTCCGATGTGCATTTGCTCATTTTAAAGATATTACTTGGAGTCTTTCATAGCATATTTTGAAGAACGTTGCATTCGAGTCATTGAGTTCATCAAAGATTATTATTAAATCAATTTATAGTTGGATAGTGGATATCATGAAATGGTATGCATGCCTGTCAATTTTTGATGTAAAGAAAGTTTGTCTTTTAAAAACGAATACAATGTTTGTAAAATGTATCATATAGAGGTCAAATACCTCGCAATGTAATCAACTATTGGGAATTGTTTATAATGTATATGAACGGGACCTTTCAGTTGGTATCAGAGCGGTGGTCTTAGCGAACCAGGTCTGCATTAGTGTGTCTAACTGATAAGTCGATAGGATGCATTAGTAAGTCTGGACTTCGACCGTGTCTGCATGTCAAAAGTTTTGCTTATCATTTTGTGTCAAAAATTAACTACTTATCATCCTCAGAAAATTACCTGCTTATCATTTTTAGTCTAAGACACGTCTTGCTGTATTGATTGCATGAATAGTGTATAGACAAAAAATTCATATCTTAGCATATCTGCTAAATCATATCTTATCGTATCTGTTACTTTAAACTTTGCCTGACATATCCCGCAAAGTCCTCCGTAATCTACAAAATCTTTTGATCTATATATATATATATATATATATATATATATATATATATATATATATATATATATATATATATATATATATATATATATATATATATATATATTCTATGTAATTAGAATACCATCCGTTAGCCAAAATCATTTCATATCGAAAAAAAAAAATTCCTTTATTCAATCATACGAAATGGAATTCGTCATCAGTTCAAGTCACTCAGATTCTGAAATGGAATCCCATTCAAGCTCCGAAAGCAGTGTGACCAGAATAGATCAACCAATCAGTCATCACCTATTCTGGATGAATTGGGGATGGGTTCGTAGCCTCCTCAATCATTGGAGACAAGAAGAAGGTGATCCCTTCCATCCACCAAATTGCCCTCTTGACGAAGAACCTGAAGCACTTACCGGCGAACCTATCCGAAACACCATTTTCTCGCTCATTTCCAGAGTATCTAGTCACGATTATATATTACATCAAATTTTAGATTTTATTTATCCGCTCGTCCGAACCGACAATCACCCCGGTGTAATAGAAGAAGTCAACGAGCTTCGCGCTCGGGTAGTGGCTTTGGAGAATATGGTGCAGAGATTACAAACACCAGCAGCAGCATCAGCAGCATAACCAGTACCACCATCATCAACGCCAACAGTACCATTACCACCTCCAACCACAACCGCGTCGTAAACCTCAACTTCACAATCTGTCCCACAAGCATCAACGTCATACGCACCATAGATACCAAGGAGTACCAACAACAATAACTGACGAAGTATTAATTCATAACTTCATTGGAGAAACATTCCGCGACGATTATGTAATCTCTAAAGTCTTAGAGATTATCTAATCTAGCCCTAACCATAAATCAGTTAAGCGAACCAAAATGATAGAAGGAAGAGTAGAAACCTTGATAAAAATGGTGTGTGATTAACAAGCTAAACTTGCTTTACCAACAACATCAACAGTACCGTCAGCGTTACCAGCATCGTCAGTACAGTCAACATCCGAATCAACAACACCGATAACATCACAAACTCCGTCAGTTCAAGAATCACTGTGGACATCATTACGAATCAATAACGTGTATATTGTATCAACGAGTTATGAAGAATTAACTCATTTCCTCTGAAGAAATTATATGTATATATATATATATATATATATATATATATATATATATATATATATATATATATATATATATAAATTGAAATAAATCTTTCCGTGCTAAGTTATTGTGTGTGAATCTTAACTACTCGGTTAATTCATATTACAAATATGCAATAATGTACGTCCTTCAGCCACAACTTAACCAGCGTTAACTACAATCTCTGTCGCAATTCAACAAATTCCAATTCATAATAAATCAAGTATATATTTAATTTTACACTTTCATCATCGATGTACCCGAAACTTTTCAGATAACATCATTTGTACTTTGCGAAATTCACAAGAATTCCACAAACCGAACATCATACATCAACAAATAATGAAGTATTGATTCATAATTTCAATGTCATTAAAGAAATACTGCGTAAAAGTTATGTACTTTTTAAAGCCTTTAGGGAATATTCAATTCTAGTTTCAACCGTAAATCAAATGAGTTTAATTTAACATTAACTCATTAAATCTATGTTACATCTGAAGAAAATATACATATATATATTTTCATAAAGACTGTAATAAAATTCTTTTGTACAAAATATTAATTGTGAATTTTTTTTAACGGGTAGGTAATACCCGAGAGATATATAAATTCACAATTAATATGTTACATTCTTCGAATCTGATTCAGCAAATCATCCATTATACTCCCTACTTTCACAACAATATACATTCTTTTATAGAAATCAAAACAACCATACTCATTCAAAATTTAATTACATATTCTGATTTTGAAATCTCAAAATTCAACTTGAGATATGACCAAAATCATCACCCTTAGATCCTTACATCTTTCACAAGCTATATTTTGACTTCAAAACTGTGTTAGAATATCAAATGTATGTTAACGATTACAATCTGTGTTCAAACCCTTCGAAAATTTTTGAAGACACTTCGAATGATGAGCAATCGAGATGATGATCCAACCACATGTTACCCACAGTTATGTACCCGAAAAACTCTTGAAACCAAAGTAAAAGTTTAAACAACGTATCCGCGTCAGATTCTTTGGCATTTATTAGCAAAAATAACTTTGCGACTCCTATTCAAAGTAGCCAGTTTTGTCACAGCTCCAGCAAGTCAACTTCGACTTTTCAGTCAGACTAACCTTATTATAACCTTGAGATATACACCATCGTTACCAGGGAACCTTTTACATTCCACCACATTATTAGCAGATGTACCAACAACTTCTTTACCCTTTGACTTTAGCCTCTCCAAAAAGTCATTATAATTATTCATTGAAACCCTATCATTTACTCATTCGCATCTTGTAATGAGAATTGCCATACGAATCATTGGGAATTAGCAATCAGTATTTTGAAATCTCGCAGCATGTCTACGCCAACAGTTATATGTGTATATATAACGTCTATCTTCTGGACTTAATTTGAATGTGAAGTTTCTGAAAAACACTCCGAACTACGAATTGGTTCTCCGAAAATGGAAAAAAAATGCTGATGAAGCAGCAAAAACTATAAACGGTAAAAGCTGGATGATAATGATGAAGTGTGCTGGCAAAGCGCAGAAAAAGAGAAGTTTTGGAACTGGAAAACGGATTGAGCAAAGTAGGAAGGAGGCTGTGGACAAATTACAAAGACTGAACCTGACTTCAAAGGATCCAAATGATTCAGTACATGCTGAAGTCATTAACGAATACCTTGCTCTTGACTCTAAACCCCTGCGAACAATATTCTTCATCATCCTTTGATATTAGAAATTCTAAAATATCATCATATCTTTCATTATAAATATCCTCCATATTTCTGAAGATATTTTCTTAATTTTTCTTATTTGAAATCATTTACCACTTCGCACTATCTGTATTACATCATAAAAGAAACTATTTTAGTTTCTAAATTCTGAAACATTCAAGTTTAAAATAGGAATATTTTGAAGTA
The DNA here is from genome assembly GCF_046630445.1 of Rutidosis leptorrhynchoides. Classification (NCBI taxonomy): domain Eukaryota; kingdom Viridiplantae; phylum Streptophyta; class Magnoliopsida; order Asterales; family Asteraceae; genus Rutidosis; species Rutidosis leptorrhynchoides. The sequence continues at coordinate 359,439,736 of NC_092334.1, read as the reverse complement.
GTGTTGGGAACTGAAGCATGATTTAGTATAATATAATGACACTTGATCAATGTGATTATATTACAGTAAGTCATGCTGAGTTTCTAAATAGAACGTGATGATTCACAGATCATAACATCATCATGTGCCATGTTATACGACTCTTGTATTCTATTTAACCTCTAAAATATCAAGAAAATATTTCTTGATGATTCGGCCTTTTCCAAGGTATTCTAGTAATTTGACAAGTCAAGATCGTGCCATCACAATTTCCTTCCTAGAACATTAACAATGTTCATTCCGAAATTCATATCTGTGAATTCTGGACCATTACAAGCGGTGCTTAATCGCAAGAAGAAGAAACGAAAGGACAAAACTCCAAAATAGAAATTGGGGTATAAATTGCAGCAAATAAAAGAGAGCATTAACTGTGAATGATAATGATTATAGAAGACAGAAGCAGAGACTTTGAAATATAAGGGAACATATAAAGCCCAATGACAAACCAGAAATTATAAACCATATATATCGATGCATATAGCAATATAAAGACACGGGAGAACTAGAAACACTATAAACCCAAGAGTATAGTAGAAGTAAATAGATTCTTCCGGCGGTAGATGAAAAAGAAGAATGACCGATATGAAAGTTAGAAGTATATCTAGAATCAGAACTGGATAGAGCATACTGATGAATACTTTAAAATATGAGTTTAGGGGGAAAGAATAGAAGGTGATGAAACATGACTAGGAACTTAGAAATCAATAGATTTAACTCACACAATGGCGGAATAAGTGAATCAAACCCTCTAGTGAATATGTTAAGTTTTTTTTTTATTAATTTAGTCAAACCAAAACTAAATCAAGTGTGATTAGATCAACACCTAGAGCTATTATTCACCACCTGGGTGATTTGGACTGAGAGAGAATCAGAGGAGCTCATTAGATCTGAGTGTGTGTAACAAATGAGAGGCTTAACCTAAAATGAAGAACATAAGACTTTATATACCCCTGCTGTTGACTCACCCATACGATTCATTCATCACACGTACGAGTTGGCTTCATCAGCCGTACGGGTGATCACTCACTCGTGTCTTCTCATTTAGGTTGTAATTGTGACTTAGCTCAGCATCAACCGTATGTATGAGCCTGTCAGCCGTACTAGTGAGGCTTCACTCATACGTCTGAATAAGTCTAACATAGTCAAACATCTAAATCTCATTCCTGCAGTTCCTGTAACCACATACAAACACAGATAGGATAATAACGAGCAATCATGGTGGCCTATAAACTGTTGTACCTGCAATGGACGTGGTTAGATGTCTAGGGACTTGCATAAAATGCATCAACAGAAGGTGTGAGTTGTAAGGAAACGAAGGAGGTGAATTTATAAGAAAATCTCTGACAGAACAATTAAAATGGACGATCGCATTTAAAGCGGATCCTAATTCCCTTGATTACCGGAGAGTCAAATCTTATTAAGAAGATTTTCTTCAAATCCCTTGAAATCTGGGAATCAATCATATCTACGTCAAATGATAAGATGAATCTACACTTACTCATTTCACTCTTCTATGTTAGCTTCATTCGTACTCTTCATATAAATGGATTGTTTATCTAAATTATTCGCTGATGATAAAACTCTAATTTTCAGCCCGTATGCATCATGAAAACATACTTATTATCATTCACGACCTTTTCACTCAAATTTCGGGACGAAATTTCTTTAACGGGTAGGTACTGTGACAACCCGGAAATTTCCAACCAAATTTAAACTTTAATCTTTATATGTTTCCAACATGATAAGCAATATTTGTTAAGTTAAATTTCAAGAATTTTAAACTATATTCATACATTCATTCAACCTCGACCAAGTTCCAACGATTCACGAACCATTAAACGAATATGATTATATATGTATATGTGTATATATATTATAACTTGAAACGTAAACAAAATATTAGATTAAATACTTTATATGATTGTATCTGTTTCAAAATGTTTATCAATGGAATTAGAAGATAAGATCAAATGATTGAATTATCAGATATATTGAATTATGATTACAAGTCTCCGTTGAAAGGCCCACGTTGATTTGAGAAATCTTTCCATTTTAACAATATTCGAAAAATGGTAAAGTGATTTATAAATAAGAACAAATTGTCAATCATTAAGAACTAGACAAAGGATAGTGGAAGATTGAATCTCATAAAGACTCGATTGATCTATTTAGTTTCAAACGTATAAAAACGTTTTCAGTTTAAAAAGAACTTTATTATTAAAACGTATATAACTTTTATAAATATCTAGAACCACTTTTGACAACTCATTACTTAACTAGTATGATAAAGATAACGATATTTATATTTTATTTTATTAAATATATATAACGATTTAAATTAATATTATATATATTTATACGCGTATTATACGTACATAGTTTTATACTTTTACTATACTTAAACTTAAACTTTACCTTTACTTTATTTTTACTTTACTTTAACTTTAACAATTCACTTTAATAATTCACTTTAATAATTCATACTTTAATAATTCACTTTAATAATTCATACTTTAATAATTCACTTTAATAATTCATACTTTAATAATTCACTTTAATAATTCATAATTTAATAATTCACTTTAATAATTCAAAAATCTATTATAAATAGAATTCAATAGGTTTCATTATTTCATAGAAACTTGAAAATATTTTTCTCTAAACTCTCTCAATCGATTTACATATATATATTTACTCCGTATTATTTCAAGATATTATTAGTATACATAAAATATTACGACAGAGTGCTGTCCGAGTGATTTCGAAATTGTTTTTCAAGTAGGATAGGATTAAGGAAATTATGAGTTATAGCTATGGAGGTGATTGAGTATGGTTCATGGGTATGCTCGTGAGGTCAATATAGTGTTTATCATTTCCGTTGCGTCTACGTACCTTTCCTGCAATATTGAATCTCAATATTGATACGTGAGTACTCATAATTTAACTTTTACATACTAATAGTGTATCCCTGACTAGTGCTCGAGTATTTAGGATTATGCATGCCTGTACTTTTGATATTGCCCATAGACAGGTTAGGTTGAATCTTGAATTAGTTACACTTACGGTTGAGATAAGGTATAAGATATGCATGTCCTTGGAAAGCTAGCGAAAAATTAAGAAATTTTCCTTTAGATATCGAATGGTTTCAATGAACGGATTAGAAGTTATAATCAATTGAATTTTTGATATTTTTATTAAAAATGATTATTATTATCGTCGTTTTTATCGTCGTTCTAGTTTTATCTTATTATCATCATTATTATTATTATCTTTATCAATAAAAAGGATTTATCATTAAAAATTGTTATTTTTTTTTATTATTACTATCGTTATTATCGTTAAAGTTATAATTAGTATTATTATTATTATCCAATTATTATTATTATTATTATTATTAGTATTATTATTATTATTATCATTATTAATATGTATATCATTATTTAAAAATGGTTATTGTTATTGTTATTATTATTATTACTATATTATCATTAAGATAATTATTAGTATTATCATTAATAATGTTATAGTAACTATCATTATTAATATTAGTGTAATTAAAACAAATATTTGTAACACCTAATTATTTTGATTACTATTATTATCATTATTATGAACACGATATAAAAGACGATTAAAAGCTATTAAACGAAACGATTAGGAAATAATGAGTAGGAGTATCATGATGAAATTAAAATATTATAAGATATTGATTTAGATAAAATTATCGTTCTTATTATTTTTATCATTACTATTATTATTAAGAGTATCGTTAGTATTAAAACTATCATTTTAACAAAAATTATCATTTTAATAGAAATGTCATTGTTACTATAAAATATCATTATTATTATTATTTTAAATAGAATTATTATTTTAAAGATAATATTAAAAATTATCGTAAATATTAAAGTTATCATAATTAGAATTATCGTTTTATCATAATGTCATCTTAGTAATTATAAATAATGATATTTTTATAATAATTATTATTATTACAAAATAATACAACTTTTACTTACTATTATTATAGATATTATTTTATCAAATAAATATGTGATACAAACATATTTTACTACGTGTAATAACTTACTTTAATAATACATATCATATTATCTTTATGATATTAAATGAACCCTATAAATTTTATTACTTAATATATATAAAAGTATATTTTATTATATAAATTTAATATAAAATTTTATTTATTAATAAATAAATTATATTATTTACTCTAATAAATCTTTTAAAAATATTTAAAAATATAAAACGACGATATTTAAACTATATATTAATCATGTATAGATTTTTGGAAATTATTTTGAGTCAAATTTACTTTTGTTGACTTTTGCATATTAGTCTCGAGCATTAGGATTGTGGTACACTATGACTTGACCTAATTTGGTAGACAAATATTGACCAACACATAAATATATATAATTAATTTAGGTTCGTGAATCCGAGGCCAACCTTGCACTTGTTCAATGACGTTATATGTATTTTTACTACGAAATACAGTATGGTGAGTTTCATTTGCCTTTTTACCCTTTATATTTTTGGGCTGAGAATACATGCGCAATTTTTATAAATGATTTACAAAATAGACACAAGTGCGTGAAACTACATTCTATGGTTGAATTATCGAAATCGAATATGCCCCTTTTTATTAAGTCTGGTAATCTAAGAATTAGGGAACATACACCCTAATTGACGCGAATCCTAAAGATAGATCTATTGGGCCTAACAAACCCCATCCAAAGTACCGGATGCTTTAGTACTTCGAAATTTATATCATGTCCGAAGGAGGATCCCGGAATGATAGGGGATATTCTTATATGCATATTGTTAATGTCGGTTACCAGATGTTCAATCCATATGAATGATATTTTTGTCTCTGTGCATGGGACATATGTTTATGAGAAATGGAAATATGAAATCTTGTGGTCTATTAAAATGATGGAAATGATTATTTATGTTAAACTAATGAACTCACCAACCTTTTTGGTTGACACTTGAAAGCATGTTTATTCTCAGGTGTTAAAGAAATTTTCCGCTATGCATTTGCTCATTTTAAAGATATTACTTGGAGTCTTTCATAGCATATTTCGAAGAACGTTGCATTCGAGTCATTGAGTTCATCAAAGATTATTATTAAATCAATTTATAGTTGGATAGTGGGTATCATGAAATGGTATGCATGCCTGTCAATTTTCGATGTAAAGAAAGTTTATCTTTTAAAAACGAATGCAATGTTTGTAAAATGTATCATATAGAGGTCAAATACCTCACAATGTAATCAACTATTGGGAATTGTTTATAATGTATATGAACGGGTCCTTTCACTTAGCATCTAGAGGTAATGATGAACAATTCAATTTAGCGTAAAAGTCTCTACTCACGTAACTTCTATCGGCACCAGTATCAAATATAATAGATGCGGATAAGTTATTAATGGTAAACGTACCCATAACAAGCTCCGGGTCTTCACACGCCTCTCTAGCATTAATAACAAATGCTCTTCCACGTGCAGATCCATTATTCTTCTCTGGATTCGGACACTGGCTCTTATAATGACCCTGTTTCCCACACCCATAACAGGTAACAGTGGCCAAGGCAGTTCTATTTGCATTAGTGGCAGGAGTCTTGGTGCCATTTGTATTTGTAGCGGGAACCCTACAATCTTCAGCAAGATGACCTTTTCGATTACAATTGTTGCACACCACATTACAATAACCAGAGTGATGTTTGTGGCATCTGTTACATAAAGGATTTCGTCCCTTGTAACCTGAGTTCGAACCGCTACCCGCACCTTGCGTGGTTTCTTGTTTCTTGTTGGAGTGTTGATGATTACCTTCCCACTTTCTTTTGTTTCCCGATGTCTTGACATCGGTGTTCTTATCTAGAATAATCTGGTCCATCAACTCATTTGCCATGGTGATAGCATCATGAATAGTCTTGGGTTTGGATGCTGTAACATTTGCCTTGACCTTTTTAGGCAAACCATCTTTGTACAGTTCAATCTTCCGCTCTTCGGTTGGTACTAATTTGGGACATAGCGAAGCTAATTCCATGAATTGCTGATTATAGTTGGTGAGTTCAGTACCAACAACTTTCAGGCTTCGTAATTCAGCTTCCAACTTCCTAACCTCGTTCCTTGGACAATACTCGTTGATTAGCATTGTTTTGAATTCTTCCCAGGGAGTATCATAAGCTACATCTCCTCCTACGGCCTTCACATAGTTTTTCCACCACGTGAGTGCACTATCTTTTAAGGTGCACGATGCATACTTGGTCATGTCCTTCTCAATACAACCACTGATTTTAAACACAGACTCAATCTTTTCGATCCACCGGGTTAAACCGACCGGTCCTTCTGTTCCACTGAATGATGAGGGCTTGCAACCTTGAAAAGTTTTGTAAGTGCATCCTACACGAGGATTTGGGTTAACTGCAGCACCTCTTGCAGCCTCGACCCATAACATTCTGTCATTCACTCGCTGATTGATGAGTTCCTGGATTTCTTGTTCCGTCATTCGGTTCAATCGCTCCATAATCTTCAATAAAAATGGAAAAAAATAATTATTCACATGGAATATTATAGATGTAGTATGTATTTAAAGTACATCGTAGCTTATTAATAATATGAACCGGTTATTATTATAAAAGCCTTTTCTTCTTATTAGCGTTTTATAATTATACCTAGGGTAGTACCTACCCGTTAAAGTTCATACTTAATAGCTTAGTACGAAAATCAATTACTATCACCCAAATAATACTCAACCATGGAAAATTATTGCATTTCACACTTCACTATTTTACATATGCTTATCTTACATCAAACATTAAGCAAACCACACTAGTAATATTATACAAAACATTATATGATCTCATGGTTTAAAACAACAGCGCATCATTTAACCCAAAGCGTTTGTGTTCAAAGAAATCGCTTAAAGGTTATCCTAGTTATCTCCCTGCGTTTTGGCTGAGGAACCGAAGAACTGGATATCGGGATAGAACTAATAGGAATACCGAGAATAGGTGTGGAAGTATCTGGTGGAGTTGGTGCCACAACATTCTCTCTAGACTCGGGATTTGGATTTTCCATTTCAGTAGCATTTCGTTTCTTTCCTCGTTCGAACTTGTCTTTCATAATTTCCTGTATTTCTTCCTCCTCGGGATCACTTTCTGGTTCCTCATCAATTGATTCATCCGGAACTTGTGAGTCTTCTCCAAAGGTGTCGTTTTCATCATCGAATAGGTTAATGACTGGAACACCATCTGAAGATTCTGGTTCGGAGTCGCTGAATGTGATAATAAGTTCTAAGCCAGACATCTATCACATAACAACTAGCACGTTAATACTACATAATATTTACATATTAATTTTTAACCAACAAGGAAAAGCAATAGTTTTCAAAATCAAACACGGTCAAAGTCCAGACTCATTAATGCATCCTAACAAACTCGATAAGACACACTAATGCAAATTTTCTGGTTCTCTAAGACCAACGCTCTGATACCACATGTCATAACCCGACCTTAACCATAAGGACGATTACAATAACATATGATTTCATCGCGAGGTATTGACCTCTATATGCGACATTTTTCAAAAACTGCATTCGTTTTTACAATACAAACCATAGCTTTTATTACAAATACAAGGTTTAAACAACTTAATAATGAATATCGTTTAGCGATAATCTTAGACTTACAAACTTTACATGTAATAATAACAATACGACTTCCAACATATTTTACATTACAAATCCTCCGATATTCAGTTTTATTTTTGACACAAATATGCATACTCAAGATCTTGCTTAAATTCAACATGTTGCAGTGGAAGCTTTTAGTTATCACCTGAGAATAAACATGCTTAAAACGTCAACATAGTTGGTGAGATATAGGTTTAATGCCGGCAGCGTTATAAATATAGACCACAAGATTTCATATATAAACGTTTTAATAAAAATATTCTAAGTTGTTGAGCACTTGATAACCATACTTAACATTTAATCAACGTCGCATATTTCCTTTATTATGAAATCTTACTACACCGTACCAAGTGTAGTTACCGAAACGATGTACTGTGCAACCGTTGAATATTGGTCGTCCAGTCCGGTTGGGATTGTCAGGCCCGATAGATCTATCAACAGGATTCGCGTTTACAATACCTCATGTAAATAATAGTTACCAAGTTACAGGGAAGTATGCCAGTGGTACAACTCAATGTAGAATATATATTTTTAATCACTTGTGTCCATAACGTAAATCATAAAATGCATGTATTCTCATCCCGAAATATTTAGAGTTTAAAAGTGGGACTATATACTCACTTTTGCCTTGAAGGTATTTATCACGACTTTGTCTCCGATAGATATCACGAACCTAACCATATATATAATATATCAACATATTTTCTTTTTAAGTAATCGTTACACACACACACACACACACACATATATATATATATATATATATATATATATATATATATATATATATATATATATACATACTTTTAATACTTTTAATATTTTCTTAGTCCGTAGTTAGCAATCCAATGTTAGTGGTCCACAATTAGTTGCTTAAATAAAATAAATAAAGACCCCATCGTATTCGTATTGATCAGAATTAATCTCGACCCATGGTACCATGTTGTCAAGTGACGTGTTGCGTACATAAAGTACCGTGTTGTCAAATGACGTGTTGCGTACAATCATGAGGTCTTATGATTAATATTCTCGTGTTGTTTACGGGTGGTCCTGAAATATATAAAATCAAATCATAAGTAAATATATATGAAATATCATATTAATTAGAAATATATGATTAATTTAATTTTTCTCCAAATATTTTCGTAGCTAAACTAGCTTCGGATACCCGATCTTGTTTTAGTCGTAGTTTCTTCATTACAACTCTGTTTTTGTTGGTTCAACTTGCCACTTCCTTGGATCGAGTCAAATTTTAAGAATATGAACTGAAAATACCTTAGGTTGTATTCGAAATCATAGGTTATAGGTCAAACTTTGGTGAAACTTATGAAAGTGATCATTTTCCATCATAAAAACAACATTTAATGATCATTTTTCTAAAAATACTTACACTTTGAGTTAAACCATGAAATTTTTATGTGTTAACATATTCATAAGAAATATCATTTTTCCAGAATATGAACTTCCAATTCAAAGCTTAAGATGGTTTTTAATTATCCAACCCAAAACAGCCCCCGGTTGCACTCCGACGACGTAGATTCAGTTTTTAATATGTTCTTTGTAAAACCAAGTTATATCTTGTTAAGTTAGCATATCATTATGATATATTACAGGTCTTGAAGTGTTTTAAAAGTTAAGTTAGAAGGATCTATTTAGTTTGCAAACAAGTTTGAAATCATTCAAACTATGTTCTTGTTGTTAAAATTTTACAACACAAAATAAGATAGCTATATAAATATGAATCGAATAAGGTTATGAACAAGGTTATTACCTCAAGTTACTTGGACAAAGTTACTGTAAAAGATGAGAAAAATCTTAGAACCAAAAGAGTGGTGGAGTTGGATCAAAAGGTTGGAAGTAAACTTGTATTTTTGAAAGGATTATTGAAGTTTTCTTGTAAGGAATTTATTATGATGATTAAGGCTTGTTTTTGAAGCTAGATCTTCATGGTTATTTGCTGAGATTGTGAAGAACACTTAAGGTTCCTAAGAGTGTGTTTTTGGTTAGAGAAAATGTGTATTAAAAATGAAATTGGAATGGAGTATAAATGGTGGTGAAAAGATGTATAAATTTGTAATATTGTGCAAAAGTCTTGTAATATGCCAAATTGATTAATCATGCATGCTAAGATCCAAAATTGGCTGACTCATGGTTGCTAATAAAGTGATTGTGATGTGTATATACTAATAGTAAATACGTATAGGAGCTGGGTATGATACGAGTACATATACTCTAGGTATACATGTAGAAATTTTGAGGAAACGGAACGAGAATTCAAATATAGCTATCTTTTGTAAATATACTTATATTGTTTTATGTATATAAGCCCTTTAAAAGTGATTAAATACATATTTATACGATACTTGTATAAGTATTATAGGTTAAAGGTATATATGTCAAATAACGTTACGTATAGTTATCATTTTGAAAACTTAAGTTAGTAGTCTTAAAGTATAGTTATAACTTATTGTTATTAGTACACAATAAGATGTTAAACCATTTTTAGATCATGTTAAATATATATAAATACATATATATACACAAACGTATAATTATCGTTTGTTATATAGTTCGTGATATCATCGGTCAAATTGGACGGTCAAACGTTGTGTAAAACTCTTTTTAAAAACATAAATCTCAACAATTTAGATTACTTATCATGTTGGTAAGGTTTAATTTATGTAAATATTAATCTCATAGGTATAAAATGATCAGAAAAATCCGGGTCGTTACAATTTCATATTACATCCAACTATAATTGACTTAATATTAATCTTGATGAACTCAACGACTCGAATGCAACGTCTTTCAAAGTATGTCATGAATGGCTCCAAGTAATATCCTTAAAATGAGCTAATGCACAGCGGAAGATTTCTTTAATACCTGAGAATAAACATGCTTTAAAGTGTCAACCAAAAGGTTGGTGAGTTCATTAGTTTATCATAATCAATCATTTCCGTAATAGTAATAGACTACAAGATTTCATATACATAAACGTTTTAATAAAAATATTCTAAGTGGTTGAGCACTTGGTAACCATACTTAACATTTAATCAACGTCGCATATTCCCTTTATTATGAAATCTCACTACACTGTACCAAGTTTAGTCACTGAAACGAAGTACTGTGCAACCGTTGAATACTGGTCGTCAAGTCTGGTTGGGATTGTCAGGCCCGATAGATCTATCAATAGGATTCGCATTTACAATACCGCATGTAAATGGTAGTTACCAGGCTATTAGGGAAAAATATGCAAAGTGGTACAACTCAACGTAGAATATGTTTTTAGTACTTGTGTCCATTTCGTAAAATAGTTATAAAACAGTGCATGTATTCTCAGCCCAAAAATATATATAAAAAGGGAGTAATGAAACTCACAATACTGTATTTCGTAGCAATTATGTATATGACGGCACTGAACAAGTGCAGGGTTTGTCTCGGATTCACGAACCTATATTAAGTATATATATTTATATGTTGGTCAATATCTGTCTAACAATTTAGGTCAAGTCGTAGTGTATCATAATCCTAATGCTCGAGACCGACATGCAAAAGTCAACAAAAGTCAACTTGACCCAAAATGACTTCCAAAATCTATACATGTTTATTATATAACTTATATATAGTCGTTTTATATATTTAAATATATTTATCAGATCTTATTATACTAAATAATACAAGTCATTTATTAATAAATAAAAATTTATATTAAAATTCATATATGATAAAAATATACTTTTATATATCTCAAGTAATAAAATTTATAAAATTCACTTAATATCATAAAAATATAGTGGTATGTATTATTAATGTAGTTATATTACGTGTGATAAAAATATCTTTGTACGCATATTTATTTGATAAAATAATATTGATAATAATAATAATGATAAAAATAATAAAATGATAGTTTCAATAAAAATATTAATTTTTAGTAATAAAGATAATTTTAGTAATAACATCAACTGATAAGAATTATAATAATCGTTTTAATAATAATATTAAAATTAATGATAATTCAGTTGACCATATCTTTTAATCTGTTCATCGAAACCACACGAGTTCTAAATGAAAAGTTATTAATTTTTCTTCAGCTTTTCAATGACATGCATATCATATACCTTATCTCAGTAGCATATGTATCAAATTCGTGATTTATCATAAACTATTTAACGACGAAACTAAGCATACAAACATGCATAATCATATATACTCGAGCACTAGTCAGGGATACACTATTAATATATAAAAGATAAGATATGAATGCTCACATATCAATATTGTGATTCAATATTGCAGGAAAGTACGTAGACGCAACGAAAATGATAAACGTTAGGTTGACCTTACGAGCAATACCCTCGAACAATACCATAACCTCGGTAGCTATAATACATAATTTCCTTAGCTCTATCCCGTTTGAAAACTTATTTTGAAATCGCCTGAATATAACCCCATCGTAGTATTTTATGTATACTAATAATATCTTGAAATAATACTAAGTAAATATATATATGTAATTCGATTGAGAGAGTTTAGAGAAATATATTTTTAAGTTTCTATGAAATAATGAAACCTATTGAATTCTATTTATAATAGATTTTTGAATTATTAAAGTGAATTATTAAAGTTTGAATTATTAAAGTGAATTATTAAAGTATGAATTATTAAAGTGAATTATTAAAGTGAATTATTAAAGTATGAATTATTAAAGTATGAATTATTAAAGTTAAAGTAAAGTAAAAGTAAAGTAAATGTAAAGTTAAAGTATAGTAAAAGTATAAAACTATGTACGTATAATACGCGTATAAATATATTTAAATCGTTATATCATAAAACATTTTAGAAAAGTAGAATTATATATATTCATAATAGGTTTCAAGTTTTTAAATTATAGTCTGTTGGTGAAGCATGGGATAAAGTCCAAAGGTTAAATAAACGTATGAAATCATCTTAATGAAAAATGACGAGTTACTTAACTTGTCGATATCCAATATCTAAATTATTTACACTCTACGTTCTTACTTTCACGAGGAAAATATTATAAAACATGCCTTGAAAATTAAACAGGAATTTTCACTAAACCTTGTCTAGTTCCCGTTAATTGACACATTTGTTCTTACTTATAAATCACTTTACCATTTTCCGAATATTGTCAAAAAGAATAGATTTCTTAAATCACAGTGGACCTCATAACAGAGGCCCGTAATCATATCATAATGTATCTAATAATTCAATCATTTGATATTATCTCTTAATTCTGTCGATAAATATATCGAAATAAATACGTTCATGTAAAGTATCATATATCTAATACTTTATTAATGTTTTCAGTTAATATTATATATTATATATACATATCTATATACACATAATTATTCGTGAATCGTCGAACACGGTCAAAGGGTAATTGATTACATGAATGTAGTTCCAAACTTTTTGAGATTCAACATTACAAATTCAGCTTATCGTGTCGGAAACATATAAAGGTTAAGTTTAAATTTGGTCGGAAATTTCCGGGTCGTCACAGTTTTATTTAAATTAAAGCAGATCAGACAATCGCACGGTCGAAGCACGGCCGATCGTGGTGTCTGCCGTGAAAGGATTTCCAAATGTATAGAGCAAGAATCTGTGGTCGAGTAGAGGGTCCGCTGTGATCTAGCCGTAGATTCTTCTGATCACCAATTTCTTCACTTCTACTTCTTTTTAGCGCGCTTTGATGATTCGTAGGTTCTATAGAATACTTGAGGACAAGTTTTCTTTCCCTAACATTGAATGATTACATCCTCCCGATGTTTAATCATCAATGACACGTAGTATACTATATTTATATGTATATATATATATACATATATATATATATATATATATACATACATATAAATATAGTATACACAAAGTGCATCCATCTTGGCATGCAATACATAGTTTCACATAAACACACAATCCTAATACAAGTAAGCTTCCTTCACTAATCTTTTAAAATCATTTTTCAAAAACAATTTTGCATTTGTAAGAAAAACCTTTCATTAATACAAAGTCTTTTTGACAGGGTTATTCTCATTAGCATTTTGATCATTGGTTTTGATTGATTTTAAGTTTACCCAATCCTTGACTTATCCCTTCCATAGAATTGCTAGTTTGGTCCATTTTTCCCATGTTCTCAAGTTTCTTAATAATAGACAATGGACTTTGATTACATGATTTATGTTTGCTAGAGTCGTGACACACATCCATTTCACGTTTTTCTTTTGATGAATCATAAATAATCATTTTTTTGAGTTTTCTTTTCAAAGCGTTGTTTTCATCAATTAGGACTTTGTTAAGTTGTCTAACATTGTGTAATTCTTTCTCTAAAAGTTTTACTTTGTCACAACTACTATCATACATAAATTTAATAGTTTTGTAATCATCTAACAATTCTTCATAATTAGAAGGATAGAATACATGTACCTCATTGCAATCCATGCTTGAAACATCATCTTCTTTGAATGGAGATTCAACTTCTTCTTCACTTTGAAGATCTTGATCCAAATCATTTCAAGAACCCATGAGGCAAACATCTTCATTTCCATACAAATCCTTTTCTTGAAAATCTTCAAGCTTCCCCAAATTCTTCCTTACTCCTTTACCCTTTAAACTCCTAGAGTTTTCTTCTTCTTGAGAGCATAGTGAATCCCAACACTCTTTTAGACTTTCTCATGAAATTATCTTTATTCTTTCTTCACTAGGAAGAACTCCATGAATTAGTGAAATTGCATCAAATTGTTTCAAAACATCATTGTTTTGAAATGTTTACTTCACTAGTCTTGAACTTGCTTGTGGAATAAAGTCTCCTACTTTAATTATTCTCCACAAGTAGTAATCTTTGGATTTGAGATAAGTCTCAAATCTCAATTTCCACAAATCAATATCTATCTTATCAAAGATTGGTGCTTCTTTTACCAATTCTTCCAAGTATCCCATAGTTTGAGTGGATTCAAAAATCATTGACTCAAGTTTTTGCACGAAACGAATTTTGACACTTTCAAAAATGTTTATAGAGCAATGATTTGAGCAACCGCTCTGATACCAATCGTAACTAACTAGGGGGTGAATAGTTACTTAATACGTATTTAACACTTTTTCAATAAATCACCAAATTCGTTTAAATATGATCAACCAATTCAACTCAAACTTGATGTGTATAGTGTATATGTTCAAAATGATGAATGAAGTAATGTAAAGAACGTAGACACAAGGATTTATAGTGGTTCAGGTAGATGTTAACTAATCCACCTTAATCCACTCCCCGATTACACTAATCGGGATTTGTTGCTTCACTAAGCACTTTTCTCCAAACTCGGTGGAGATCCGATTTACAAGTCTTAAACTTCTTTGGTAGACAACAAACTTAATCTTTCTATCCCTTTGAAAGATCAACTCCAACCTAGATCAACTTTTCTTCACCTTGGACACGTATTAATCTCTAAATAAGATTAATCAACTTCCTAAGTCCCTTTAAGGAAGTAGATCACTAAGCTAGCCTATGCTTCTACTAATTGAAGTTACAAGACTTATACACTTTGGAATGATGATCCTAAGATAATACTAGGACATACATTACACTAAGTAAACTCACAAGATTAATGATTTTGATTAGTAAGTTTACAACAACCAAATTCTATATCTATAAGATCATAGAATCTTCTCTTGCTTGATCACATTTGAGTAGTAATTAGAGCCCTTGTAATCTCTGGAAATAAGCTTTTTAAATATGCAAGTGGGTCAACTTCAAATGCTCTTCAATGCTTGCCTTTTATAGTAGGATTCAAAAAATAGCTTTTGACACACGGTTGCCAGCACGGTCGACTGTGGTTCGATCGTGCGTGCTCCAGTCCAAAATTGGTATCCGTTGTATAGCCGTTTGACTCAAAATTGAACACCACATTTTGGCACGTTTACTCCTTCTAGCAACTGCAAAAGATACCAAACATCCTATACAAGTACTATATGCATTAAGTGTGTGAGATTTTGTCTTATTGTGTGAAAGTGATATAACACTCCATTAGTGGTAAACCCAACATTCTTGGAGAAGTGTCTTGATTGATATTTTGGGAAATCTCATATTGGTCAAGACTTAGTTAGTCACTTTAATGCATTTGGTTCAATTCTAAAGACTAGTCAATATGTCATTAACTTCCTAGTTTCAATTAATCACAAGTCATATTTAGGTAGATTAATTGAATGATGTCTTTCTAAGATAATCATTAAGTATGTAGAGACATCAAAGTTAAGTCATACTTGAACAAGCAATCATAATTTGTTACTTAGACAAGACCAAGTAAATAATTGATCATAGTTTCATTGTGAACCAATTTACACTTAATTTGTTGGAGTAGACTAGTTACTTGAATCCTAACTAGTAAGCACATAGCAAGCATGTTAATCAAGTTGACAAATTTATGAGTATTAAACATATTAGCAAGTAGCAAGTAATACTCAAACATAGCAAGAGATAGTTACTCTAAGATTAGTCATATAGATATTTGCACAACTTGTAATTTATGCTTTTAGCAAGCTTACTTGCAATATAACATATTGCATGATTAATGTGTAAGCACACATTAATGTCCAACACATGCATAAGGGAAGAGCAATCTCTAGTTGGGACTTGGTGACCATCCTAAATGTATCTAATTGTATTTTAGGATTACAAGTCTTTACTAGTTACACTTGAAAGCATTTTCCTTAATTAATCACTAAGTCATCTTTAATAGTAATTATTGTTCTAGTGACATTGACTTAAGTGTGTTGGTACTTGATGATCATACTAAGGATGTCTAGATAAGTATTAAGATCACAAGTTGTTGATTAACAATTATGTGTTATGCCTAATCTTGGTTAATTTATCATTAAGATGTCATTAGGTGTAATTAACCACGATTAGTATTTTTATGACCAAAACTCAATTGAGTATGGAGAAGGCATCTATTATAAGCGTGTTGAAAAAGGTTTCATGAATTATAGATGTCGGGAACTAGTCAAACTTTATTTGGTCAAAATTGGTAACAGAGAAAACTGCGATCGCACTGCGGTTGACCGTGGTGGCGACCGTGCACCTTGTTTTCACAAAACAGCATTGCAATTTAGTTTGGGGTTCTGTGGCTGACTATGCGGTCGACCATGCCTTTGACCGTGTATGTTACCGAACCTTTAAATCTATCTTAAGCTATGTTCAACTTGGTCATTTGCAAGATAAAGTATGGATTAGTGACCTTGCGTGTTTTATGTTAAGATGTCGGTCATCACTTATGCATATGTATGTGTCATCATCAAAACACATTCTTTGGTTAATCATCATTCTTAACTTTTTCGTTTAGTTCATTAACCAACATTCAACCAACAAAGTGGATAACAAGGGGATGAAATAGGTAAATTTGTAAATAAGTGTTGCTGGTTTGTAGGCTCTTCGTGGTCACCCTTTCCGACCACCGGCATCTCGCCGTTGGTCCGGCCGGTGTTCTTTTTGCTCCGTTTTATTCTCTTTTCTCTTTTCCCTTGAGTGGATCTTCACATCTCTTCCTCGTTACCAAGCTTTACTCAGTCTCTCTTCCGATGGTGGTTTCCGGCAGTAGGCGGCGAATGCCGTGAGTTTTTCACGGTCATTATGCTTGCTGGAGCGGCCCAGTGGGTTTCTTCGGTTTATTGCTCTTTGGTTATTTGGTTGGCTGCGATTTTAATGTCAAAGGCTTCTGTAACATCCCGTATTTTTCCGTTAAATTATTTTTACGCCCGTCTGTTTATTTTGATAATATCGTCCGTATCTAGATTCGTATCCTCCATTAGCTAACGTTCTTAATATTTTCGTTATTGGATTATAACATCTTCCATTTACTCTCGTGTATTTCAAAATATTCGTTCGGTTAATTCACGCATCCGCTTTTAAACTCGAGGGACTAATGTTGTCAAGTGGGCAAAGTGGTGACTAGTGAACTAGTCAAACTCACCTTCCACCATTCATTCACCTCCCACCTTCATCTTCATATTTTCAACTTTTCTCTCAAAACTCCAATTCAAAGATTCATCATCCATTTTCAAGTTAGCAATCAAACATCAAAACAAATTACATATTTGGAATTCTTGCAACTTCCTCTTCGATTCCATACCGATTTCATCTATTTTGGGTAACTTTCTAAAATCACTAGATTCTTTGTTCTTGATGTTTTTAACTTATAAAAGTGTTAATTAGTGTCTATGGCTCAAGTCTAACATGAATATATGATTTATATGCTTGTTCTTGTCATTTTAGTGTAACTAGCTTAAACTTGAAATGGGTGTATTTAATTTTGAGATTTGGTTGCTTAAATGTTGTTAGATGTTAAAAGTGAATCTATTAAATGTGTTACTAGCATCACTAGCTTCATTTTGATGTGTAGGTTGATTAAGAAAACTTCACTAACATGATTAAGGATTTATTGATTGTTAGTTAGGGTTTGGTAGCCTTGAATGTGATTTTTGATGCATTAAAAGCCTTGAAATGTTATTGGTAAGTGTTTGGTTGTATTGTATGCTTAATTACCTATGAAACGGCGTATTTTATATGTGCATTTATTTCCCGAATCATCAATATGCATTTATGGACTTGAAGCATTTATGATGAGCATTAATTGATCATTCAATTTGGAAATTTGATTATTGCAAATGATGAATTTGATTGATGAAACATGTTTAGTTGTATTCCTCGTCAAATTACCTTTCCAACGATGTATGGTATGCGTTTTAAGTGTTTACGGGTTGTGATTTGTGCTTAATTGAAGTTTGGTTGAGACTTAAACAATTGAAACTGACCAGGCACCAGTTCACGTTGATTGTCGCGACGTGGCCCTTATTTTTCGCGGCGTGACAATGGCCGTGTTCAGGGACTGATCAACTTTACAATTTTTCGTTTAATTCCAACTATGCTACGCACCTCCGAGTAACATGAAACTTGGCCAACATGCTTATATATGATTAAAAACCTCAGAAAAATAGTTCGGGACCCGACCCGAACGTGTTGACTTTGACTTGACCAAAGTTTACTTTTATTCAAACTTAACCAAACACTTATGCAATCGTTCTAACATGCTTTTATACTTATATCTTGCATGAAACTTGACAATTTGATTCACATGCTATATAATCGAGTCGTAACTAGCCATAGGACTAATTGAACAACTTTGACCAATCGTGTTTACCGTTATTGATACAACCTACTTGTTTAGGTCAAGACTAGCAATTGTCCTTGCACACGTTTACTTGTGAAGTACTTTATTACTCGTGCACTCAAGGTGAGATCATAGTCCCACTTTTACTCTTTTAAACTTACATTTGGGATGAGAAAACATAAACGTTTCATTTTACAAGGTGAACACAAGTACGAAAACAAACAGTCTACATACGAGTTAGAACAAAATCCTTAATTCGATTATCATTAGTTACACTTGCCAGATGTAAGCGAGAACTTATGTTGTATGGCCATACGGGTTTGACAAACCCTCATTCGGACGGTTCGCTACCGTTATTGGATGAAATATATTTTCGAGAAAAAGTGTATGTTCTAACACTATTGTGATGGGGTTCTATGGATGAAAAGTTAAGCCTTGATAATTGGGTGCTCGTGATAATAAATTTTAGAATGGTTTACTATTATTTCAATGTTATAAATCTTGTGGTTCATTTGTACTTACTTACTTACTTAAACCTATGATTTCACCAACATTTTCGTTGACAGATTTCTATGTTTTTCTCAGGTCCTTGAACGTTGTGATGACCCGGGAATTTGCAACCAAATTTAAACTTTAATCTTTATATGTTTTCGACACGATAAGCAAAATCTGTAATGTTGAGTCTCGAAAGTTTTGAAATCTATATTCATGTAATTAATTACCCTTTGACTATGCTCGACGATTCACGAACAAAAATTTGTAAATATGATATAATTAATAAACTGTAACATTAATGTATTAAATGAATTTACAATTTGAAAATATATTCGTATAATACTATTATTACTTTTATTATTATTAATATCAATACCAGAATTATTAATATCATTAATCTAATACGAAAATATAATACATGTAACTTGATATATCTTTCATATCACTTATATTAGATATTATTATCATTATTAGGAATTATTAGTATTAGTATAAATTAATATTATCATTATCATATTTTGTAGTAACATTATAAATATTATGAAAATAAGTATTATTAATATTATTGTTATAACTCTTATAGATATTATTATTATCAATAATATTATTACTATTGTAAACATCGTTTATTATTAATAATATTAAAAGTATTATTATTATTATAGTTATATTTTATTTATTAATTAGACTAATTATATTATATAGATGATATAGGTACAAATATATATAAAAACAGATATACCTATATACATACAGATTACAAATATATATAAGAACAGATATCCATACATATGTATACATGAATATAGATGTATAAATACATATATATATATATATATATATATATATATATATATATATATATATATATATATATATATATATGTATATATATATATATATATATATATATACTGTTACAAATACAGAATAGAACGTAATCAGTTTCTTATATGTCCTCTACTGTGTTTGATTGATCTTTTAAATCTATCAAGTACCAATCACAACATAAAAACGGAAGAGTAATCCAAATTCAGTTTCGAATCGCTATCTACTTTTCATTTTCTTTTCTTGTACTTCTGTCTTCTTACTGATTGAAGAATATGTTGTCGACATCCTTCAATTACTATGAATCAATCAACCATCTTCCTTACATGTTACTATCAACTGAAACCGCCATCACAACCATCGAGGGTCATCACTTTCTTTCTTCCTCTCTCACTATGTTTCTCTCTCATTCTCTCTCTCCTATTCGTGATCAAAAACCGTTCGGCTACAACCCATTGCCACTAGTTTCTGTTTTAAAAAAAATCGAACACCTTTTAACACTATCGCTAACCACCTCACCTTTATCACCTTCCCTCAACAACCGACACCAACAATCACCACCTTACCCACTTTTCTTTTCTCTTCGTGAATCCAATTAACAACAACCCATCAAACCACTTTTAACTACAACTTCAGCTTCTGTGTATCTATTTTCTTGATTCAACAAACCATTACAAACTACTACTATCATTGATTTTTCTGTTTTAAGGATAGACGAAAAGAAGATGAAAGAAAATTTAAGAGAATAAATTCATGAGGGAAAGGAGAAGATAAACAAACAAGAAGGCTGCTAGTACGTGTTTTCTATTATTTCTGGCCGACAGATTATTTAATCGAAGACCACCACATGATTTTTTGCTGCTACTTTATCTTTTTGATTAATGGTAGGGCCGAAACCCATTACACTTTCGAATTGTTGATTGATATTACGGTATCTGTATTCAACCCCACAAAGACTTTATCATCCATCTGTTTAAAAAGCTACGAGTTATATATTCAAGGATCATGGGCCGTTATTTTTTTTATTTTTTTGATTTCTGTTTGGGTTTGTTAACGGGCTGTTGGAGGAGGATTGTTATCCTAAATTATTGTTGGGCTGCCATGCTTACTAGATGCGCCGTTGGATCACCGTTGTTCTTTCTTCCTACTCGAATTAAAGACTACAATGGCAGCTGTTATAAATCGATTAGATACAGTGAAAAAATAATGAAGATGATAAATATAATTCACAATTATGATCATGATGATCATGATTTAGGTCATACGTTTTCTGTTTCTTCTTTAAAAATGTTGCTGTGGAAGATTAAAACATGAGTAAGATTTATAATGGCGATTTAAATGATGATGATGTTATGATCTTTTAGTGATGATAATTTAGAGATGATGATGACGGTTAGAATTAGGTGATGATATTATGATGTCAAGATAATAATGATGATGCTGTGATTATAATGAAGAAGATGATGAGATGTTAAAATGGGTTTGATTCTTGTGATGAAGAAGGAAATAGGGAAACAGAAAAAAGATAGTTTAAATGCTTTTGAGTTTGGGTTTAGATAGATGTGATGAGCCAGCAGAATGGTTATGAGATCGTTGGGGTTCCATGAGGTCGTGGGTTCGAGTCCCAGCCTGGGCAGTCTATTTGTTTTTATTGATTTAAGGTATTATTTAATACCTTTATTATTATTATTAATTATTATTATTATTATTATTATTATTATTATTATTATTATTATTATTATTATTATTATTATTGATTTTTTTTATTTTATTATTAGTATAAGTATTATTATTATTAGTATCTTGATTATTATTATTAATTTAACATTTTTAGTATTATTATCATCATTAAGATTAGAGTTATTATTCTAATTATCATAATCACAAGTATTATATTTATCATTATATTATGATAAGTATTGATTATAATATTAATAATATTATCATGAACATGTTTATTATTATTATTATGAAAAGTAAAATAAGTTATTATCATTTCTGTAAATAATAGTATTAACATTTTTTTTATAAATAATAGAAGTGCTAATATTGACATAAGTAATATTATTATCATGAGTATTAATATTATGTAAATACTAAATGTCATTTTCATGACTATCATTAACAGTAAAAATCAACATTTTTTTTACAGGTATTATTATAAATATCATTATTATTATTACTACAATTCATATTATAATTATTAGTATACGTAATGTTATTATTAATATTATCTTATAATCAAATATAACTTTCAAATACTATATCCTTAAGTCTATAAAAATATACTTATAAATAATATTTCATATAGTTAGGAATATATTATATTAACATTTTTTTTTTATGAAAGTAATCGTATAAAACAAATTAGGTATTATTAATATATATATATATATATATATATATATATATATATATATATATATATATATATATATATATATATATATATATATATATATATATATATATATATATAACTTTATAAATAATAATTATTTTCAAATATATATACCAATCAATTACATAATATATAAAGTTATAATTGTTAGATTACGGGTATATGTTTTAATATATATATATACGAATGATATAGATTCGTGAATCCGAGATCAACCCTACACTTGTTAAATATCGTCATATGTATTTTTACTACAAAATACATTAGGTGAGTTTCATTTGCTCCCTTTTACTCTTTATATTTTTTGGGACTGAGAATACATGCGCTGTTTTTACAACTGCTTTATTAAATGCTTTTGAAATATATTTTGAACTGCGAATACATGAGATGCTTTTATAAATGTTTGACGAGATAGACACAAGCAAAACATTCCTCGAATGAATTATTATGCAGACAGAAGTTCTGCGGATTATTATTGAATTATGTGGACATGATAATTGCCACCATTGAATTATGTGGACATGATAATTGCCACCATTGAATTATGTGGAGATGATAATTGCCACCATTGAATTATGTGGACATGATAATTGCCACCAATTGATATGAATGTTATGTATCGAGAGAATGATTTTATACATAGGTTATGTGTATGTTATTTTTGTGCACAAGAAATGTGTACGGTTACTAAGATTTACGAAAGATGATTTCGTACACGAGAAAGGTGTACTGTATTTAAAAGATATCGCATGTACATTACAGGTGGGTATAGGATTCGGGCCCATTTGTACCATGCAGGATTTAAATCTTGTGGTCTATCAAAATGATGAATTTTATTGTTTTACGATAAACTTATGAACTCACCAACCTTTTGGTTGACACTTGAAAACATGTTTATTCTCAGGTATGAAAGAAACATTACGCTGTGCATTTGCTCATTTTAAAGACATTAATTGGAGTCGATCATCGCAATGGAACCAGATGTTGGTGACTTTGTCCAGATGGATTAGGACGGGTCCTTTCAGTTGGTATCAGAGCGGTGGTCTTAGTGAACCGGGTCTGCATTAGTGTGTCTAACTGACAAGTTGTTAGGATGCATTAGTGAGTCTGGACTTCGACCGTGTCTGCATGTCAAAAGTTTTGCTTATCATCCTTAGTAAATTACCTGCTTATTATTCTTAGTCTAGACACATCTTATTACATTGACTGCATGAAGAGTGTATAGACAGAATTCATATCTTAGCGTATCTGCTAATTCATATCTTAGCGTATCTGTTATTGTTATCTTTGCCTGACAGCTTCCGTAGATTCCTCCGTAACTTATGAGATTTTAGTATTATATATGCATATGTAAATTATGTATTGCAGGATACTAATCTACATCCTATAATCTATTTCTTATCGAAAATCCTTCATCTGATCGTACAAGATGAATCCTTCAACTAGTTCGAGTCCCTCAGATTTCGATAGCTATTTCGATAGTTATTCCGACAACTATTCCAATATGGAGTTTCACCTAAGCTCCGAAAGCAGTGTCACCAGAATGAATCAACCAATCATCCATCCCCAATTCATCTGATGGGTTCGTAGTCGACTTAATTAATGGAGACGCGTGGAAGGCAATCCCTTCCACCAATCGAATTCACCTCTTGACAATGAACCTGAAGCGTTTACCGGCGAACCTGTTCGAGACACCATTTTCAGTCTCATTTCCAGGGTAACTCGACAAGATTATATTCTATCCACAATTCTTAACCTTATTCATCCGCTCGTTCCAACCGACAATCATCCTGGAGTAATAAGTCAACGAACATCGCGCTTGAATAATCAATTCGGAGAATATGGTGCAAAATGTACCAGCTTCAGAAACATCACCGGCACCATCAGTACCATCAGTAACAGCACCAGTACCATCAACAATCCATACTTCAACATCACAAGCTGTACCTCGAGCATAATCATCATTCTACATGATGTTCTACATCATTTATCTTCGTTCGACCTGACGATTATGTAATCTCTAATGTTTTAGAGATTATGTATTCTAGTTCTAACGGTAAATCAAATGAGTCTAATATCATATTGACTCATTAAATCCATGATTACATCTGAGGAAAATATATATGCGAGTATATTTTCATAAAGATTGTAAATAAAAATTCTTTTGTACAAACTGTTAATGGTGAAAATATTTAAACGGGTAGGTAATACCCTAGAAATATTTAGATTTCACATTAATAAGTTACACTGTACATTCTTCGAATCTGATTCAATAGTCATTCACTATCCTATTCACAACCACCGATATACATATCCGTTCACCGCAGAATAACCACTTTTATTCAATTTCATTTTTGAATTTTGACCTATCAGAATCCAACAAGTGGCATAATGAAGAACACATATGGCAAAATAAAATTTGTTAGAAACAGACAAATTAACTATGAGAAATTTTGTTAAGAATCCACGCTAACTGTTCCTAGCTAATTATCCCTAGCTAACTGATTACATTTTATTTATCGCAATTTATTTTATCGCAATTTAATTCTCACAATTTTATTTATAGTCATTTAATTTCTGTATTTATTTTACGTACTTTAAATATCGGGACACGTATACAAGGTTTTGACATATCATATCGACGCATCTATATATATTATTTGGAATAACCATAGACACTCTATATGCAGTAATGCGGGAGTTAGCTATACAAGGTTGAGGTTGATTCTACAATAATATATATAGTTTGAGTTGTGATCGAGTCTGAGACGTATACGGGTCACGATACGTATTAATTAATTAGAATATTATATATTACTCTATATTTGAATTATCGGACTGTTAATTGTGGACTATCGACTGTAGACTAATAAAATTGGACAATCAAAATGAATTAAAATATTGATTAAAACATATGAAACTAAACATTTCTTCAAGTTTGCCACTTGATTTCATCTTAAACCCCATTTGTATCTTGACGACTATAATCTGCGTTCAAACCTTTCATGATTCTTGAAAACACCTCAATCGATAGGATGAATCAACCGCACTTTATCTATGGAAGGAAAGATTTATGCATATAGTTATGCACCTGAGAAACTCTCGGCAACTGAGTAAAAGTTTAACATGTAGCCGCGTTAGATCCTTTGGCATTTATTAGCAAAAATAATTTTGCGATCCCTTTTCAAAGTAGCTAATTTTGTCACAGCTCCAGCAAGTCAACTTCGACTTTTTATTCGAAGTAGCCTTACTATAATCCTGATATATATACGATTACCCTTTTGATACCATAGAATTCTTTTATATTCCACCATATTACTAGCAGACGTACCAGCAACCTCGTTGCTTCTTGGCTTAGATCTCTCTGACAAATCATTATATTTATTCATTGAAACCCTATCATATACTCATCCGCATCTTGTAACGAAAACAGCCATACTAATTACCAGGAATCAGCAATAGTACTTTGAAAACTCACATCATATCTACATCAACAGTTATATGTATGACATTTATCTCTTAGAATTATGATCTCTCATTCTGAAATTCTGAAAAGCACTCTGTCACAAATCAATACTATGAAGGTTGAAAAAGTTGAATGAAGCAGCAGAAACCATAGACAACCATAAACGACCTTAATCATCGGAAGTTTGATGATAAAGAATAGTATGTTGGAAAAGCTCAGAAAAGTTGGAACTGGAAAACGGATTGAGCTAACCACGAAGGAGACCAAGGACAAATACAAGGACCAAACCCTATATTCAAAGAATCCAGATAATTCTGAATCCGATGAAATCTTTAGAGAATATCTTGCTCCGAATTCATGTTAAAATCTTGCGGAAAATCTTTCTCCATCAACCATCGAACTTAGAAATTCCAAAATATCATCATCAATATCTTCGATATTTCTGAGAATATTTTCAAAAATATTCTCGTTCGAAATTATATACCTCTTCGTGCTTCCTGTGTATCATTATATTGAAAACATTCAAGAGAAAAGTTAGTACCGAAAAGCAGATTATGCGAAACTATGAAGAAAGCCGTGGACAAATCACAAAGAATAAGTTTGACTTCAAAGAATCTAAATGATTCAATGTCTGCTGAAGTCTTTAGCGAATATCTTGCTCGTTACTATAAACCCTTGCAGACAATAGTCTCCATCATTCTCTGATCTTAGATATTCAAAGATATTATCGTATATTTCATTATAAATATCCTCCATATTTTTGAAGATATTTTTATAATTATTCTTATCTGAAATCATTAATCTCTTCGTGCTATCAGTGTTACATCATATAGAAACTGTTAGTTTCTATATTCTGTAAACTTAATATGAATGTTTTTGAAGTACTGTTGGGAACTGATGTACGAGTTAGTATAATATAATAACACTTGATCAACGTGATTATATTACAGTAAGTCATGCTAAGTTTCTAATGAAACGTGATGATGGTTCACAGTAGATCATACCGTCATCATGTGTCATGTTACATAACTCTTTCATTCTACTTAACTTCTGAACATATCAAGAAAATGTATTCTTGATGGATCTATCTTCCGTGATGTTGATAAATTTGAAAATCAAATCGTGCTATCACATTCTTTCCTTCTTAGAACATTATAATCATTCAAAACTCTATATCTACGAATTCTGGACCATTATTCGCTTGATTTAAAATCGGGAAGAGAAAAAAAAAGAATGAATCTCCGAAATAGAAATGGGGGGTATAAATCACAGCAAATAGGAGAGAGCATTAACTGTGAATGACAATGATTATTAAAGACAGAAGCAGGGACTTTGAAATTTAAAGGAAAATAAAAAGCCCTATAACAACACATAAGTTACAAACCGTGTATATCAATACGTATCGCAACGTAAAGACACGGGAGAATTAAAAACACTATAAACCCAAGGGTATAGTAGAAGTAAATAGATTCTTCCGGTGGAAGGTGGAAAAGAAGAATGACAAATATAAAGGTTAGGAGTATATCGAGAACCAGAACTGGATGGAGCATATTGACAAATGATTCAAAGTACGAATTAAAGAAGAAAGAATAGAATGTGTGAATTGTAAGGAAACGAAGGGGGTGGATTTATAGTAAAATATCCGACAGAGCAATCAAAACAGATGATCGCATTTAAAGCGGATCCTAATTCCCATAATTACCTAAGAATCAAATCTTATTACGAAGATTTTCTCCAAATCTCTTGAACTTGGAAATCAATCCTATCTACGTCAAAAGATATGACGAATCTATACATACTCATTTCACTCTTTGGTGTTAGCTTCACTGGTACTCTTCACAAAATCAAATTGTTTTATCTATATTACTCAATTATGATAAAACTCTAATTATCAACTCATATTCATCATGAAAACATTTTTATAGTTACCCATGACGACCTCGACCAAATTTCGGGACGAAATTTCTTTAACGGGTAGGTACTGTGATGACCCGAGAATTTCCAACCAAATTTAAACTTTAATCTTTATATGTTTTAGACACGATAAGCAAAATCTGTAATGTTGAGTCTCGAAAGTTTTGAAATCTATATTCATGTAATTAATTACCCTTTGACTATGCTCGACGATTTACGAACAAAAATTTGTAAATATGATATAATTAATAAACTGTAACATTAATGTATTAAATGAATTTACAAGTTGAAAATATATTCGTATAATACTATTATTACTTTTATTATTATTAATATCAATACCAGAATTATTAATATCATTAATCTAATACGAAAATAGAATACATGTAACTTGATATATCTTTCATATCACTTATATTAGATATTATTATCATTATTAGGAATTATTAGTATTAGTATAAATTAATATTATCATTATCATATTTTGTAGTAACATTATAAATATTATGAAAATAAGTATTATTAATATTATTGTTATAACTCTTATAGATATTATTATTATCAATAATATTATTACTATTGTAAACATCGTTTATTATTAATAATATTAAAAGTATTATTATTATAGTTATATTTTATTTATTAATTAGACTAATTATATTATATAGATGATATAGGTACAAATATATATAAAAACAGATATACCTATATATATACAGATTACAAATATATATAAGAACAGATATCCATACATACGTATACATGAATATAGATGTATAAATACATATATACATATATATATATATATATATATATATATATATATATATACATATATATATATACATGTATATATATATATACATATATATATATATATACATATATATATATATATATATATATATATATATATATATATATATATATATATATATATATATATACATATATATATATATACTATTACAAATACAGAATAGAACGTAATTAGTTTCTTATATGTCCTCTACTGTGTTTGATTGATCTTTTAAATCTATCAAGTACCAATCACAACATAAAAACAGAAGAGTAATCCAAATTCAGTTTCGAATCTCTATCTACTTTTCATTTTCTTTTCTTGTACTTCTGTCTTCTTACTGATTGAAGAATATGTTGTCGACATCCTTCAATTACTATGAATCAATCAACCATCTTCCTTGCATGTTGCTATCAACTGAAACCGCCATCACAACCATCGAGGGTCATCACTTTCTTTCTTCCTCTCTCACTATGTTTCTCTCTCATTCTCTCTCTCTTATTCGTGATCAAAAACCGTTCGGCTACAACCCATTGCCACTAGTTTTTGTTTTAAAAAAAATCGAACTCCTTTTAACATTATCTCTAACCACCTCACCTTTATCACCTTCCCTCAAAAACCGACACCAACAATCACCACCTTACCCACTTTTATTTTCTCTTCGTGAATCCAATTAACAACAACCCATCAAACCACTTTTAACTACAACTTCAGCTTCTGTGTATCTATTTTCTTGATTCAACAAACCATTACAAACTACTACTATCATTGATTTTTCTATTTTAAGGATATACGAAAAGAAGATGAAAGATAATTTAAGAGAATAAATTTATGAGGGAAAGGAGAAGATAAACAAACAAGATGGCTGCTAGTACGTGTTTTCTATTATTTCTGGCCGACAGATTATTTAATCGAAGACCACCACATGATTTTTTGCTGCTACTTTATCTTTTTGATTAATGTAAGTGCCGAAACCCATTACACTTTCGAATTGTTGATTGATATTACGGTATCTGTATTCAACCCCACAAAGACTTTATCATCCATCTGTTTAAAAAGCTACGAGTTATATATTCAAGGATCATGGGCCGTTATTTTTTTTATTTTTTTGATTTCTGTTTGGGTTTGTTAACGGGCTGTTAGAGGAGGATTGTTATCCTAAATTATTGTTGGGCTGCCATGCTTACTAGATGGGCCGTTGGATCACCGTTGTTCTTTCTTCCTACTCGAATTAAAGACTGCAATGGCAGCTGTTATAAATCGATTAGATACAGTGACAAATAATGAAGATGATAAATATAATTCACAATTATGATGATGATGATCATGATTTAGGTCATACGTTTTCTGTTTCTTCTTTAAAAATGTTACTGTGGAAGATTAAAACACGAGTAAGATTTATAATGGCGATTTAAATGATGATGATGTTATGATCTTTTAGTGATGATAATTTAGAGATGATGATGACGGTTAGAATTAGGTGATGATATTATGTTGTCAAGATAATAATGATGATGCTGTGATTATAATGAAGAAGATGATGAGATGTTAAAATGGGTTTGATCCTTGTGATGAAGAAGGAAATAGGTAAATAGAAAAAGATAGTTTAAATGCTTTTGAGTTTGGGTTTAGATAGATGTGATGAGCCAACAGAATGGTTATGAGATCGTTGGGGTTCCATGAGGTTGTGGGTTCGAGTCCCAGCCTGGGCAGTCTATTTTTTTTATTGATTTAAGGTATTATTTAATACCTTTATTATTATTAATTATTATTATTATTATTATTATTATTATTATTATTATTATTATTATTATTATTATTATTATTATTATTATTATTGATTTTTTTTATTTTATTATTAGTATAAGTATTATTATTATTATTAGTATCTTGATTATTTTTATTAATTTAACATTTTTAGTATTATTATCATCATTAAGATTAGAGTTATTATTCTAATTATCATAATCACAAGTATTATATTTATCATTATATTATGATAAGTATTGATTATAATATTAATAATATTATCATGAACATGTTTATTATTATTATTATGAAAATTAAAATAAGTTATTATCATTTCTGTAAATAATAGTATTAACATTTTTTTTTATAAATAATAGAAGTGCTAATATTGACATAAGTAATATTATTATCATGAGTATTAATATTATGTAAATACTAAATGTCATTTTCATGACTATCATTAACAGTAAAAATCAACATTTTTTTTACAAGTATTATTATAAATATCATTATTATTATTACTGCAATTCTTATTATAATTATTAGTATACGTAATGTTATTATTAATATTATCTTATAATCAAATATAACTTTCAAATACTATATCCTTAAGTCTATAAAAATATACTTATAAATAATATTTCATATAGTTAGGAATATATTATATTAACAATTTTTTTTTATGAAAGTAATCGTATAAAACAAATTAGGTATTATTAATATATTACCTATATATATATATATATATATATATATATATATATATATATATATAACTTTATAAATAATAATTATTTTCAAATATATATACCAATCAATTACATAATATATAAAGTTATAATTGTTAGATTACGGGTATATGTTTTAATATATATATACGAATGATATAGGTTCGTGAATCCGAGATCAACCTTACACTTGGTAAATGTCGTCATATGTATTTTTACTACAAAATACATTAGGTGAGTTTCATTTGCTCCCTTTTACTCTTTATATTTTTTGGGACTGAGAATACATGCGCTGTTTTTACAACGGCTTTATTAAATGCTTTTGAAATATACTTTGAACTGCGAATACATGAGATGCTTTTATAAATGTTTGACGAGATAGACACAAGCAAAACATTCCTCGAATGAATTATTATGCAGACAGAAGTTCTGCGGATTATTATTGAATTATGTGGACATGATAATTGCCACCATTGAATTATGTGGACATGATAATTGCCACCATTGAATTATGTGGAGATGATAATTGCCACCATTGAATTATGTGGACATGATAATTGCCACCAATTGATATGAATGTTATGTATCGAGAGAATGATTTTATACATAGGTTATGTGTATGTTATTTTTGTGCACAAGATATGTGTACGGTTACTAAGATTTACGAAAGATGATTTCGTACACGAGAAAGGTGTACTGTATTTAAAAGATATCGCATGTACATTACAGGTGGGTATAGGATTCGGGCCCATTTGTACCATGCAGGATTTAAATCTTGTGGTCTATCAAAATGATGAATTTTATTGTTTTACGATAAACTTATGAACTCACCAACCTTTTGGTTGACACTTGAAATCATGTTTATTCTCAGGTATGAAAGAAACATTCCGCTGTGCATTTGCTCATTTTAAAGACATTAATTGGAGTCGATCATCGCAATGGAACCAGATGTTGGTGACTTCGTCCAGATGGATTAGGACGGGTCCTTTCAGTTGGTATCAGAGCGGTGGTCTTAGAGAACCGGGTCTGCATTAGTGTGTCTAACTGACAAGTTGTTAGGATGCATTAGTGAGTCTGGACTTCGACCGTGTCTACATGTCAAAAGTTTTGCTTATCATCCTTAGTAAATTACCTGCTTATTATTCTTAGTCTAGACACATCTTATTGCATTGACTGCATGAAGAGTGTATAGACAGAATTCATATCTTAGCGTATCTGCTAATTCATATCTTAGCGTATCTGTTATTGTTATCTTTGCCTGACAGCTTCCGTAGATTCCTCCGTAACTTATGAGATTTTAGTATTATATATGCATATGTAAATTATGTATTGCAGGATACTAATCTACATCCTATAATC
Organism: Rutidosis leptorrhynchoides; assembly: GCF_046630445.1. Classification (NCBI taxonomy): domain Eukaryota; kingdom Viridiplantae; phylum Streptophyta; class Magnoliopsida; order Asterales; family Asteraceae; genus Rutidosis; species Rutidosis leptorrhynchoides. Next base: position 359,407,060 of record NC_092334.1, on the reverse strand, counting down.
TATTTCTTATCGAAAATCCTTCATCTGATAGTACAAGATAAATCCTTCAACTAGTTCGAGTCCCTCAGATTTCGATAGCTATTTCGATAGTTATTCCGACAACTATTCCAATATGGAGTTTCACCTAAGCTCCGAAAGCAGTGTCACCAGAATGAATCAACCAATCATCCATCCCCAATTCATCTGATGGGTTCGTAGTCGACTTAATTAATGGAGACGCGTGGAAGGCAATCCCTTCCACCAATAGAATTCACCTCTTGACAATGAACCTGAAGCGTTTACCGGCGAACCTGTTCGAGACACCATTTTCAGTCTCATTTCCAGGGTAACTCGACAAGATTATATTCTATCCACAATTCTGAACCTTATTCATCCGCTCGTTCCGACCGACAATCATCCTGGAGTAATAAGTCAACGAACATCGCGCTTGAATAATCAATTCGGAGAATATGGTGCAAAATGTACCAGCTTCAGAAACATCACCGGCACCACCAGTACCATCAGTAACAGCACCAATACCATTAACAATCCATGCTTCAACATCACAAGCTGTACCTCGAGCATAATCATCATTCTACATGACGTTCTACATCATTTATCTTCGTTCTACCTGACGATTATGTAATCTCTAATGTTTTAGAGATTATGTATTCTAGTTCTAACGGTAAATCAAATGAGTCTAATATCATATTGACTCATTAAATCCATGATTACATCTGAGGAAAATATATATGCGAGTATATTTTCATAAAGATTGTAATTAAAAATTCTTTTGTACAAACTGTTAATGGTGAAAATATTTAAACGGGTAGGTAATACCCTAGAAATATTTAGATTTCACATTAATAAGTTACACTGTACATTCTTCGAATCTGATTCAATAGTCATTCACTATCCTATTCACAACCACCGATATACATATCCGTTCACCGCAGAATAACCACTTTTATTCAATTTCATTTTCGAATTTTGACCTATCAGAATTCAACAAGTGGCATAATGAAGAACACATATGGCAAAATAAAATTTGTTAGAAACAGACAAATTAACTATGAGAAATTTTGTTAAGAATCCACGCTAACTGTTCCTAGCTAATTATCCCTAGCTAACTGATTACATTTTATTTATCGCAATTTATTTTATCGCAATTTAATTCTCGCAATTTTATTTATAGCCATTTAATTTCTGTATTTATTTTACGTACTTTAAATATCGGGACACGTATACAAGGTTTTGACATATCATATCGACGCATCTATATATATTATTTGGAATAACCATAGACACTCTATATGCAGTAATGCGGGAGTTAGCTATACAGGGTTGAGGTTGATTCTACAATAATATATATAGTTTGAGTTGTGATCGAGTCTGAGACGTATACGGGTCACGATACGTATTAATTAATTAGAATATTATATATTAATCTATATTTGAATTATCGGACTGTTAATTGTGGACTATTTACTGTGGACTAATAAAATTGGACAATCAAAATGAATTAAAATATTGATTAAAACATATGAAACTAAACATTTCTTCAAGTTTGCCACTTGATTTCATCTTAAACCCCATTTGTATCTTGACGACTATAATCTGCGTTCAAACCTTTCATGATTCTTGAAAACACCTCAATCGATAGGATGAATCAACCGCACTTTATCTACGGAAGGAAAGATTTATGCATATAGTTATGCACCTGAGAAACTCTCGGCAACTGAGTAAAAGTTTAACATGTAGCCGCGTTAGATCCTTTGGCATTTATTAGCAAAAATAATTTTGCGATCCCTTTTCAAAGTAGCCAATTTTGTCACAGCTCCAGCAAGTCAACTTCGACTTTTTATTCGAAGTAGCCTTACTATAATCCTGATATATATACGATTACCCTTTTGATACCAGAGAATTCTTTTATATTCCACCATATTACTAGCAGACGTACCAGCAACCTCGTTGCTTCTTGGCTTAGATCTCTCTGACAAATCATTATATTTATTCATTGAAACCCTATCATATACTCATCCGCATCTTGTAACGAAAACAGCCATACCAATTACCAGGAATCAGCAATCAGTACTTTGAAAACTCACATCATATCTACATCAACAGTTATATGTATGACATTTATCTCTTAGAATTATGATCTCTCATTCTAAAATTCTGAAAAGCACTCTGTCACAAATCAATACTATGAAGGTTGAAAAAGTTGAATGAAGCAGCAGAAACCATAGACAACCATAAACGACCTTAATCATCGGAAGTTTGATGATAAAGAATAGTATGTTGGAAAAGCTCATAAAAGTTGGAACTGGAAAACGGATTGAGCTAACCACGAAGGAGACCAAGGACAAATACAAGGACCAAACCCTATATTCAAAGAATCCAGATAATTCTGAATCCGATGAAATCTTTAGAGAATATCTTGCTCCGAAGTCATGTTAAAATCTTGCGGAAAATCTTTCTCCATCAACCATCGAACTTAGAAATTCCAAAATATCATCATCAATATCTTCGATATTTCTGAAAATATTTTCAAAAATATTCTCGTTCGAAATTATATACCTCTTCGTGCTTCCTGTGTATCATTATATTGAAAACATTCAAGAGAAAAGTTAGTACCAAAAAGCAGATTATGCGAAACTATGAAGAAAGCCGTGGACAAATCACAAAGAATAAGTTTGACTTCAAAGAATCTAAATGATTCAATGTCTGCTGAAGTCTTTAGCGAATATCTTGCTCGTTACTATAAACCCTTGCAGACAATAGTCTCCATCATTCTCTGATCTTAGATATTCAAAGATATTATCGTATATTTCATTATAAATATCCTCCATATTTCTGAAGATATTTTTATAATTATTCTTATCTGAACTCATTAATCTCTTCGTGCTATCAGTGTTACATCATATAGAAACTGTTAGTTTCTATATTCTGTAAACTTTCGAGTCTAAAATATGAAGGTTTTTGAAGTAGTGTTGGGAACGGATGCACGAGTTAGTATAATATAATGACACTTGATCAACGTGATTATATTACAGTAAGTCATGCTGAGTTTCTAATGAAACGTGATGATGGTTCACAGTAGATCATACCGTCATCATGTGTCATGTTACATAACTCTTTCATTCTACTTAACTTCTGAACATATCAAGAAAATGTATTCTTGATGGATCTATCTTCCGTGATGTTGATAAATTTGAAAATCAAATCGTGCTATCACATTCTTTCCTTCTTAGAATATTATAATCATTCAAAACTGTATATCTATGAATTCTGGACCATTATTCGCTTGATTTAAAATCGGGAAGAGAAAACAAAAGAATGAATCTCCGAAATAGAAATGGGGGGTATAAATCACAGAAAATAGGAGAGAGCATTAACTGTGAATGACAATGATTATTAAAGACAGAAGCAGGGACTTTGAAATTTAAAGCAAAATAAAAAGCCCTATAACAACACATAAGTTACAAACCGTGTATATCAATACGTATCGCAACGTAAAGACACGGGAGAATTAAAAACACTATAAACCAAAGGGTATAGTAGAAGTAAATAGATTCTTCCGGTGGAAGGTGGAAAAGAAGAATGACAAATATAAAGGTTAGGAGTATATCGAGAACCAGAACTGGATGGAGCATATTGACAAATGATTCATAGTACGAATTAAAGAAGAAAGAATAGAATGTGTGAATTGTAAGGAAACGAAGGGGGGTGGATTTATAGTAAAATATCCGACAGAGCAATCAAAACAGATGATCGCATTTAAAGCGGATCCTAATTCCCATAATTACCTAAGAATCAAATCTTATTACGAAGATTTTCTCCAAATCTCTTGAACTTGGAAATCAATCCTATCTACGTCAAAAGATATGACGAATCTATACATACTCATTTCACTCTTTGGTGTTAGCTTCACTGGTACTCTTCACAAAATCAAATTGTTTTATCTATATTACTCAATTATGATAAAACTCTAATTATCAACTCATATTCATCATGAAAACATTTTTATAGTTACCCATGACGACCTCGACCAAATTTCGGGACAAAATTTCTTTAACGGGTAGGTACTGTGATGACCGGGGAATTTCCAACCAAATTTAAACTTTAATCTTTATATGTTTTCGACACGATAAGCAAAATCTGTAATGTTGAGTCTCGAAAGTTTTGAAATCTATATTCATGTAATTAATTACCCTTTGACTATGCTCGACGATTCACGAACAAAAATTTGTAAATATGATATAATTAATAAACTGTAACATTAATGTATTAAATGAATTTACAAGTTGAAAATATATTCGTATAATACTATTATTACTTTTATTATTATTAATATCAATACCAGAATTATTAATATCATTAATCTAATACGAAAATAGAATACATGTAACTTAATATATCTTTCATATCACTTATATTAGATATTATTATCATTATTAGGAATTATTAGTATTAGTATAAATTAATATTATCATTATCATATTTTGTAGTAACATTATAAATATTATGAAAATAAGTATTATTAATATTATTGTTATAACTCTTATAGATATTATTATTATCAATAATATTATTACTATTGTAAACATCGTTTATTATTAATAATATTAAAAGTATTATTATAGTTATATTTTATTTATTAATTAGACTAATTATATTATATAGATGATATAGGTACAAATATATATAAAAACAGATATACCTATATACATACAGATTACAAATATATATAAGAACAGATATCCATACATACGTATACATGAATATAGATGTATAAATACATATATATATATATATATATATATATATATATATATATATATATATATATATATATATATATATATATATATACTGTTACAAATACAAAATAGAACGTAATCAGTTTCTTATATGTCCTCTACTGTGTTTGATTGATCTTTTAAATCTATCAAGTACCAATCACAACATAAAAACAGAAGAGTAATCCAAATTCAGTTTCGAATCTCTATCTACTTTTCATTTTCTTTTCTTGTACTTCTGTCTTCTTACTGATTGAAGAATATGTTGTCGACATCCTTCAATTACTATGAATCAATCAACCATCTTCCTTACATGTTACTATCAACTGAAACCGCCATCACAACCATCGAGGGTCATCACTTTCTTTCTTCCTCTCTCATTCTCTCTCACTATGTTTCTCTCTCATTCTCTCTCTCCTATTCTGTAACGACCCGCACTTTTCCGATCGTTCTATACTTATGAGATTAATATTTACATAAATTAAACCTTACCAACATGATAAGCAATCCAAATTGTTGAGACTTATGTTTTTGAAAAGAGTTTTACACAACGTTTGACAGTCTAGTTTGACCGATGATATCACGAACTATACAATACTGATGATTTATAATGTTTATACATATATCGTATAAGTAATGTATTTAATCATTTTTAAAGGGCTTTTATACATAAAACAATATAAGTATATTTACAAAAGATAGTTATATTTGAATTCTCGTTCCGTTTCCTCAATAATCCTATACGTATATCTAGGGTACTATACACAGCTTCTAGAAGTATTTACTATTAGTATATACCAATAGAAATCTTCAATTATTGGAATAATATGTCATTCATGACATAATAAATTTTAACTTATCTTAGATATTTTCACTAAAAACCAAATTTTCAAGCCTATAAATAAGCACCATTTCTAACTCATTTTTACACATTCATTTTCCAAATTTTACTTCCAATTTTCACACACACTTGCAAGAACTCTCTTAACTTTTATTTTACTACTTCTTTCCAGCAACTTTACATTTTAAACTTGAGGTAAAAACTCTACTTCAACTCTTTTTCAATTCATATATTTAAAGCTATATATATAAGAGTTTATAAACTAGAACATAGTTTGAATGATTTCAAACTTGTTCGCAAACTAAATAGATCCTTCTAACTTAACTTTTAAAATACTTCAAGACCTGTAGCATATCTTAATTATATGCTAACTTAACAAGGTATAACTTGGTTTTTCAAAGAACACCTTAAAAACTGAATTTACGACGTCGGAGTGCAACCGGGTGCTGTTTTGGGTTGGATAATTAAAAACCATCTTAAACTTTGAATTGGAGGTTTATTTTCTGGAAAAATGATTTTTACTATGAATATGATAACACATAAAAATTTCATGATTTAACTCAAAGTATAAGTATTTTTAGAAAAATAATCATTTGAGGTTGTTTACATGATAGAAAATGATTAACTTCATAAGTTTCACTAAAGTTTGACCTATGCCGTGTGATTTTGAATACAAACTAAGGTATTTACAGTTCATAATCTTAAAGAGGGACTCGATCCAAGGAGATGGCAAGTTGAATCAACGAAAACGGAGTTGTAACGAAGAAACTATGACCGAAACAAAATCGGATATCCAAGACTAGTTTAGCCACGAAAATAATTGGGAAAAAATTAAATAAATCACATCTTTTTAAGTTAACATGATATTTTATATATATGTACTTATAATTCAATTTTATATGGTTCAGGATCACCCGTAAACAACACGAGAAGATTAATCATAAGATCCCATGATTGTACGCAACACGTCATTTGACAACACCGGTACTTTATGTACGCAACACGTCATTTGACAACACCGGTACCATGGGTCAAGATTAATCTCGACCAATACATATACGATGGGGTTTTATTTATTTCGTTGGGGGTTTTATTTATTTCATTGCGGGTATATTAAACATCTAAAAAATGAACCATTAAAATTGAATTACTAACAACGAACTGCTAACTACGGACTAAGGAATTATTCAAAGTATTAAAAGTATAACAAGTATATATATGTGACGTTTGTTTAAAAAGAAAAGGTATTGATATATTATATATGGATAGGTTCGTGATATCAACCGGAGACCAAGTCAAATTATATATATATCTTCAAGACGAAAGTGAGTATATAGTCCCACTTTTAAACTCTAAATATTTCGGGATGAGAATACATGTATTTTATGTTTTACGATATGGACACAAGTAACTGAAAAATATATTTTACGTTGAGTTGTACCACTGGCATACTTCCCTATAGCTTGGTAACTAATATTTACAGCGGTATTGTAAACGCGAATCCTGTTGATAGATCTATCGGGCCTGACAACCCCAACCGGACTGGACGACCAGTATTCAACGGTTGCACAGTACTTCGTTTCGTGACTACACTTGGTACGGTGTAGTAAGATTTCATAATAAAGGGAATATGCGACGTGATTAAATGTTAAGTATGGTTACCAAGTGCTCAACCACTTAGAATATTTTTATTAAACTGTTTATATACGAAATCTTGTGGTCTATATATATATATATATTGCTGCCGGCATTAAACCTATATCTCACCAACTTTATGTTGACCTTTTAAAACATGTCTATTCTCAGGTGATTACTAAAGCTTCCGCTGCATTATGTTGAATTTGAGCAGGATCTTGCGTACGCATATTTGTGTCAAAAATAAAACTGCATACCCAAGGATTTGTGTTGTAAAATATGCTCGAAATCGTGTTGTTATCATTATATGTAAAGTTTGTAAGTCGAAGATTATCGCTAAACGATAATCATCTTTTTATTGTCTAAAGCTTGTAACAAAAATAATGGTTATGGTTTGTAATGTATAATATATGCAGTTTCTCTTTTAAAAATGTCGCATATAGAGGTCAATACCTCGCAATGAAATCATACGTTATCTAACACGTTCTTATGGTTAAGGACGGGTTATGACATGTGGTATCAGAGCGGTGGTCTTAGCGAACCAGGTTTGCATTAGTGTGTCTAACCGATAAGTCGTTAGGATACATTAGTAAGTCTGGACTTTGACCGGGTCTGATTTAAAAACCATTGCTTATCATTGTTGGTTAAAATTTATATGTAAATATTATGTAGTACTAATGGGTTAGTTGTTGTATGATAGATGTCGGGCTCAAAACTTCTTATCACATTCAGCGACTCCGAACCAGAATCTTCAGATGGTGTTCCAGTCATTAACCTATCCGATGACGAAAATAATATCTTTGGGGAAGACTCACAAATTTCGGATGAACCGACTATAGAGAACCCGGAAAGTGAACCCGAGGAGGAAAGTGAACCCGAGGAGGAAAGTGAACCCGAGGAGGAAAGTGAACCCGAGGAGGAAAGTGAACCCGAGGAAGAAATACAGGAAATTACAAAAGACGAGTTCGAACTAGGAAAGAAACGAAAGGCTAATGAATTAGAAAATTCAAATCCCGAGTTTAGTAAGGATGATGTGGCACCAACTCCACTAGACACTACCACCCCTATTTCCGCTATTCCTATTCGTGCTGTCCTGGCATCCAGTTCTTCAGCCCCACAGCCAAAATATAGGCAGACAGCTAGGATAAGCGTTAGGCCATTCCTTGAACCTAAACGTCCTAGAAAATAGACCAAACGATGCGCTGCCGTATTAAACCATGGGATCATATAATGTTTTGTATAATATTATTAGTGTGGTTTGCTTAATGTTCGATATAAGATAAGCATATGTAAAATAGTGAAGTGTAAAATGCAATAATTTTCCATGGTTAAGTATTATTTAGATGGTAGTAATTGATTCTGTACTAAGCTATTAAGTATGGACATTAACGGGTAGGTACTACCCTAGATATAATTATAAAACGCTAATAAGAAGAAAAGGCTTTTATAATAATACCTGGTTCATATTATTAATAAGCTATAATGTACTGTAAATATACACTACATCTATAATATTCCATGTGAATAATTATTTTCTTTTCATTCTTATAGAAGAATATGGCGCGATTGAACCGAATGACGGAACAAGAAATCCAGGAACTCATCAATCAACGAGTGAACGACAGAATGTTATGGGTCGAGGCTGCAAGAGGTGCTGCAGTTAACCCAAATCCTCGTGTGGGGTGCACTTACAAAACTTTTCAAGCTTGCAAGCCCTCATCATTCAGTGGAACAGAAGGACCAATCGGTTTAACCCGGTGGATAGAAAAGATGGAGACTGTGTTTAAAATCAGTGGTTGTGTTGAAAAGGACATGACCAAGTATGCATCGTGCACTTTACAAGATAGTGCACTCACGTGGTGGAAAAATTATGTGAAGGCTGTAGGAGGAGATGTAGCTTATGATACTCCGTGGGAAGAATTCAAAACAATGTTAATCAACGAATATTGTCCAAGGAACGAGGTTAGGAAGTTGGAAGATGAGTTACGAAGTCTGAAGGTTATTGGTACTGAAATCACCAACTACAATCAGCGATTCATGGAATTAGTTTTGCTATGTCCTGAATTGGTTCCAACCGAAGAACGGAAGATTGAAATGTACAAAGATGGTTTGCCCAAAAAGGTCAAGGCAAACGTTACAGCATCGAAACCTAAGACAATTCATGAAGCTATAACCATGGCAAACGAGCTAATGGATCAGGTCATCATGGATAAGAAAGCATCCAATACTGATGTGAAGGTATCAGGTAACAAAAGAAAGTGGAATGGAAATTATGATCGAGGTAACCAACAACAATCTTTTAAGAAACAAGAAACCATACAAGGTGCAGGTGGTGGTTCAAGCTTTGGTTACAAAGGACAAAATCCTTTATGCAACCGATGCCACAAACATCACTCTGGCTACTGTAATGTGGTATGCAACAAATGTAATCGAAAGGGTCATCTTGCTGAAGATTGTAGGGCTCTCGTTACAAATACAAATGGTACCAAGACTCCTGCCACCAATGCAAATAGAACTGCTTTGGCTACCATTACTTGTTATGGGTGTGGAAAACAAGGTCACTATAAGAGCCAGTGTCCAAATCCAGAGAAGAATAATGGATCTGCACGTGGAAGAGCATTTGTTATTAATGCTAGAGAGGCGTGTGAAGACCCGGAGCTTGTTACGGGTACGTTTACCATTAATAACTTATCCGCATCTATTATATTTGATACTGGTGCCGATAGAAGTTACGTGAGTAGAGGCTTTTACGCTAAATTGAATTGTTCATCATTACCTCTAGATGCTAAGTACATGATTGAGTTAGCTAATGGTAAACTAATTAAAGCCGATAAAATTTGCCGTGATTGTAAAATAAATTTAGCCGGAGAAACATTTAAAATTGACTTAATACCCGTAGAATTAGGAAGTTTTGATGTAATAGTCGGCATGGACTGGATGTCCAAAGTAGGAGCTGAAGTTGTGTGTGCCAAGAAGGCAATTCGTATTCCTTGTAAGGATAGAATGCCGGTGATGATTTATGGAGAGAAGGGTAACTCAAAGCTAAAACTCATTAGTTATTTGAAAGCTCAAAAGTGCTTGAAGAAAGGGTGCTATGCTATCTTAGCACATGTTAATAAAGTCGAAAAGAAAGAAAAAGAGAAGTGCATCAACGACGTGCCTGTGGCAAGAGATTTTCCTGAAGTTTTTCCGGAAGAGTTGCCGGGATTACCTCCATTTAGATCTGTAGAATTTCAAATAGATTTAGTACTAGGAGCCGCACCAGTGGCTCGTGCTCCATATAGACTTGCACCGTCCGAGTTAAAAGAACTTCAGAGTCAGTTAAAAGAATTACTGGATCATGGATTCATACGACCAAGTACTTCACCGTGGGGAGCTCCGATTCTATTTGTTAAAAAGAAAGATGGATCTTTTAGGATGTGTATAGATTATCGTGAATTAAATAAGTTAACTATCAAAAATCGGTATCCACTACCGAGAATTGACGACTTATTTGATCAACTCCAGGGATCATGTGTTTATTCGAAAATCGACCTAAGATCGGGCTATCATCAACTACGTGTCAAAGAAGAGGACATTCCGAAAACCGCTTTTCGGACACGTTATGGTCATTACGAATTTTTGGTCATGCCGTTTGGATTGACGAATGCGCCAGCTGTATTCATGGACCTCATGAATCGAGTTTGTAGTCCGTATTTAGATAAGTTTGTTATCGTTTTCATTGATGACATTCTTATCTATTCCAAGAGTGAGCAAGAGCATGAGCAGCATTTAAGGTTGATATTAGAGTTGTTGAGAAAAGAACAGCTATACGCTAAATTTTCTAAGTGTGCTTTCTGGTTGAAAGAAGTGCAATTTCTTGGCCACGTTGTTAGTAGCAAAGGAATTCAGGTTGATCCAGCAAAAATTGAAGCCATTGAAAAATGGGAGACTCCTAAAACACCAATGCAGATACGCCAATTTTTGGGTTTAGCCGGTTATTATAGAAGGTTTATTCAAGATTTTTCCCGAATAGCTAAGCCGTTGACAGCATTAACGCAAAAAGGGAAGAAATACGAATGGACCTCGGAGCAGGAGAACGCATTTCAATTACTGAAGAAGAAGTTAACTACGGCGCCTATTTTATCGTTACCTGAAGGGAACGATGATTTTGAAATATATTGTGACGCTTCGCGACAAGGTTTTGGTTGTGTTCTTATGCAACGAAAGAAAGTTATTGCATACGCATCTCGACAATTGAAGATTCACGAGCGGAATTATACGACGCATGATCTAGAACTGGGAGCAGTCGTGTTTGCGTTAAAGATATGGAGACACTACTTATATGGGGTTAGATGCACTGTGTTTACTGATCATAAAAGTCTTCAACATATTTTTGATCAGAAACAGCTGAACATGAGGCAACGTAGGTGGGTCGAGTTAATAAACGACTATGATTGTGAAATTCGTTATCATCCCGGGAAAGCGAATGTGGTGGCTGACGCACTAAGCAGAAAGGAACGAGAACCAATTCGAGTACGAGCGATGAACATAAAAATTCGCATGAATCTCAACTCACAAATCAAAGAAGTTCAACGAGAAGCACTTACTAAAGAAAATATAGGAAATGAAATAATGAAGAAGTATGAGAAGCAACTCGTTATACGGGAAGATGGAATTCGATATTTTGCAAACCGTATTTGGGTACCGAAGTTGGGTGGATTAAGGAAGTTGATATTGAACGAGGCACATAAGACAAGATACTCGATACATCCTGGAGTTGGAAAGATGTATCAAGATCTTAAGACACATTATTGGTGGCCTAACTTAAAGACAGACGTTGCAACATATGTTGGGGAGTGTTTAACTTGTTCCAAGGTCAAGGCAGAACACCAGAAACCATCAGGGTTACTTCAACAACCAGAAATCCCAGAATGGAAATGGGATGGTATTACCATGGATTTCATCACGAAGTTACCAAAGACTGCCTGGGGATACGATACCATTTGGGTGATTGTTGATCGTCTTACCAAATCTGCCCATTTCTTGCCTATAAAGGAAACGGATAGAATGGAGAAACTATTACAATTGTATATAAAGGAAATTGTTTCAAGGCATGGAATACCTATTTCCATTATATCCGATCGTGATAGTAGATTTACCTCAAAGTTCTGGCAATCACTGCAGGAGGCACTAGGAACTCGTTTAGATATGAGTACCGCATATCATCCGCAAACCGACGGGCAGAGTGAAAGAACGATTCAGACTCTTGAAGACATGCTCAGGGCATGTGTGATCGATTTTGGAAACGGATGGGATAAGTATCTACCGTTAGCAGAATTTTCGTATAATAATAGTTATCATGCAAGCATTAAAGCTGCACCATTCGAAGCATTGTATGGAAGGAAGTGTAGATCTCCTATCTGTTGGAATGAAGTAGGAGATCGACAATTAACTGGTCCCGAGATCATACACGAAACGACTGAGAAGATAGTACAAATCAAGGAGAGATTGAAAACAGCCCGAAGTCGCCAAAAGAGCTACGCCGATGTTCGAAGGAAACCATTAGAGTTTCAGATTGGGGACATGGTTATGCTAAAGGTGTCACCTTGGAAAGGTGTAATACGTTTCGGTAAAAGAGGTAAACTGAACCCAAGATATGTAGGCCCGTTCAAGATCATCGAACGCATTGGACCGGTAGCTTATCGACTCGAGTTACCGCAACAACTCGCCGGAGTACACAATACCTTTCACGTCTCAAACCTTAAGAAGTGTCTTGCAAAGGAAGACCTCACCATTCCTCTTGAAGAAATCCATGTCGATGAGAAACTACAATTCATCGAAGAACCAATCGAAATCATGGATCGTGAAGTTAAACAGCTCAAGCAGAGCAACATACCAATCGTTAAGGTTCGTTGGAATGCTCGAAGAGGTCCTGAGTTTACTTGGGAACGAGAGGATCAGATGAAACAAAAGTATCCACACTTGTTTCTCGATGACGCAAAATAGGTACAATTTTAAAATTTCGGGACGAAATTTATTTAACGGGTAGGTACTGTAACGACCCGCACTTTTCCGATCGTTCTATACTTATGAGATTAATATTTACATAAATTAAACCTTACCAACATGATAAGCAATCCAAATTGTTGAGACTTATGTTTTTGAAAAGAGTTTTACACAACGTTTGACCGTCTAGTTTGACCGATGATATCACGAACTATACAATACTGATGATTTATAATGTTTATACATATATCGTATAAGTAATGTATTTAATCATTTTTAAAGGGCTTTTATACATAAAACAATATAAGTATATTTACAAAAGATAGTTATATTTGAATTCTCGTTCCGTTTCCTCAATAATCCTATACGTATATCTAGGGTACTATACACAGCTTCTAGAAGTATTTACTATTGGTATATACCAATAGAAATCTTCAATTATTGGAATAATATGTCATTCATGACATAATAAATTTTAACTTATCTTAGATATTTTCACTAAAAACCAAATTTTCAAGCCTATAAATAAGCACCATTTCTAACTCATTTTTACACATTCATTTTCCAAATTTTACTTCCAATTTTCACACACACTTGCAAGAACTCTCTTAACTTTTATTTTACTACTTCTTTCCAGCAACTTTACATTTTAAACTTGAGGTAAAAACTCTACTTCAACTCTTTTTCAATTCATATATTTAAAGCTATATAAATAAGAGTTTATAAACTAGAACATAGTTTGAATGATTTCAAACTTGTTCGCAAACTAAATAGATCCTTCTAACTTAACTTTTAAAATACTTCAAGACCTGTAACATATCTTAATTATATGCTAACTTAACAAGGTATAACTTGGTTTTTCAAAGAACACCTTAAAAACTGAATTTACGACGTCGGAGTGCAACCGGGTGCTGTTTTGGGTTGGATAATTAAAAACCATCTTAAACTTTGAATTGGAGGTTTATTTTCTGGAAAAATGATTTTTACTATGAATATGATAACACATAAAAATTTCATGATTTAACTCAAAGTATAAGTATTTTTAGAAAAATAATCATTTGAGGTTGTTTACATGATAGAAAATGATTAACTTCATAAGTTTCACTAAAGTTTGACCTATGCCGTGTGATTTTGAATACAAACTAAGGTATTTACAGTTCATAGTCTTAAAGAGGGACTCGATCCAAGGAGATGGCAAGTTGAATCAACGAAAACGGAGTTGTAACGAAGAAACTATGACCGAAACAAAATCGGATATCCAAGACTAGTTTAGCCACGAAAATAATTGGGAAAAAATTAAATAAATCACATCTTTTTAAGTTAACATGATATTTTATATATATGTACTTATAATTCAATTTTATATGGTTCAGAATCACCCGTAAACAACACGAGAAGATTAATCATAAGATCCCATGATTGTACGCAACACGTCATTTGACAACACCGGTACTTTATGTACGCAACACGTCATTTGACAACACCGGTACCATGGGTCAAGATTAATCTCGACCAATACATATACGATGGGGTTTTATTTATTTCGTTGGGGGTTTTATTTATTTCATTGCGGGTATATTAAACATCTAAAAAATGAACCATTAAAATTGAATTACTAACAACGAACTGCTAACTACGGACTAAGGAATTATTCAAAGTATTAAAAGTATAACAAGTATATATATGTGACGTTTGTTTAAAAAGAAAAGGTATTGATATATTATATATGGATAGGTTCGTGATATCAACCGGAGACCAAGTCAAATTATATATATATCTTCAAGACGAAAGTGAGTATATAGTCCCACTTTTAAACTCTAAATATTTCGGGATGAGAATACATGTATTTTATGTTTTACGATATGGACACAAGTAACTGAAAAATATATTTTACGTTGAGTTGTACCACTGGCATACTTCCCTATAGCTTGGTAACTAATATTTACAGCGGTATTGTAAACGCGAATCCTGTTGATAGATCTATCGGGCCTGACAACCCCAACCGGACTGGACGACCAGTATTCAACGGTTGCACAGTACTTCGTTTCGTGACTACACTTGGTACGGTGTAGTAAGATTTCATAATAAAGGGAATATGCGACGTGATTAAATGTTAAGTATGGTTACCAAGTGCTCAACCACTTAGAATATTTTTATTAAACTGTTTATATACGAAATCTTGTGGTCTATATATATATATATATTGCTGCCGGCATTAAACCTATATCTCACCAACTTTATGTTGACCTTTTAAAACATGTCTATTCTCAGGTGATTACTAAAGCTTCCGCTGCATTATGTTGAATTTGAGCAGGATCTTGCGTACGCATATTTGTGTCAAAAATAAAACTGCATACCCAAGGATTTGTGTTGTAAAATATGCTCGAAATCGTGTTGTTATCATTATATGTAAAGTTTGTAAGTCGAAGATTATCGCTAAACGATAATCATCTTTTTATTGTCTAAAGCTTGTAACAAAAATAATGGTTATGGTTTGTAATGTATAATATATGCAGTTTCTCTTTTAAAAATGTCGCATATAGAGGTCAATACCTCGCAATGAAATCATACGTTATCTAACACGTTCTTATGGTTAAGGACGGGTTATGACATATTCGTGATCAAAAACCGTTCGGCTACAACCCATTGCCACTAGTTTCTGTTTTAAAAAAAATCGAACACCTTTTAACACTATCGCTAACCACCTCACCTTTATCACCTTCCCTCAAAAACCGACACCAACAATCACCACCTTACCCACTTTTCTTTTCTCTTCGTGAATCCAATTAACAACAACCCATCAAACCACTATTAACTACAACTTCAGCTTCTGTGTATCTATTTTCTTGATTCAACAAACCATTACAAACTACTACTATCATTGATTTTTCTGTTTTAAGGATAGACGAAAAGAAGATGAAAGAAAATTTAAGAGAATAAATTCATGAGGGAAAGGAGAAGATAAACAAACAAGATGGCTGCTAGTACGTGTTTTCTATTATTTCTGACCGACAGATTATTTAATCGAAGACCACCACATGATTTTTTGCTGCTACTTTATCTTTTTGATTAATGGTAGGGCCGAAACCCATTACACTTTCGAATTGTTGATTGATATTACGGTATCTGTATTCAACCCCACAAAGACTTTATCATCCATCTGTTTAAAAAGCTACGAGTTATATATTCAAGGATCATGGGCCGTTATTTTTTTTATTTTTTTGATTTCTGTTTGGGTTTGTTAACGGGCTGTTGGAGGAGGATTGTTATCCTAAATTATTGTTGGGCTGCCATGCTTACTAGATGGGCCGTTGGATCACCGTTGTTCTTTCTTCCTACTCGAATTAAAGACTGCAATGGCAGCTGTTATAAATCGATTAGATACAGTGACAAATAATGAAGATGATAAATATAATTCACAATTATGATGATGATGATCATGATTTAGGTCATACGTTTTCTGTTTCTTCTTTAAAAATGTTACTGTGGAAGATTAAAACACGAGTAAGATTTATAATGGCGATTTAAATGATGATGATGTTATGATCTTTTAGTGATGATAATTTAGAGATGATGATGACGGTTAGAATTAGGTGATGATATTATGATGTCAAGATAATAATGATGATGCTGTGATTATAATGAAGAAGATGATGAGATGTTAAAATGGGTTTGATCCTTGTGATGAAGAAGGAAATAGGGAAACAGAAAAAGATAGTTTAAATGCTTTTGAGTTTGGGTTTAGATAGATGTGATGAGCCAACAGAATGGTTATGAGATCGTTGGGGTTCCATGAGGTCGTGGGTTCGAGTCCCAGCCTGGGCAGTCTATTTGTTTTTATTGATTTAAGGTATTATTTAATACCTTTATTATTATTAATTATTATTATTATTATTATTATTATTGATTATTTTATTTTATTATTAGTATAAGTATTATTATTATTATTAGTATCTTGATTATTATTATTAATTTAACATTTTTAGTATTATTATCATCATTAAGATTAGAGTTATTATTCTAATTATCATAATCACAAGTATTATATTTATCATTATATTATGATAAGTATTGATTATAATATTAATAATATTATCATGAACATGTTTATTATTATTATTATGAAAAGTAAAATAAGTTATTATCATTTCTGTAAATAATAGTATTAACATTTTTTTTATAAATAATAGAAGTGCTAATATTGACATAAGTAATATTATTATCATGAGTATTAATATTATGTAAATACTAAATGTCATTTTCATGACTATCATTAACAGTAAAAATCAACATTTTTACAAGTATTATTATAAATATCATTATTATTATTATTACTACAATTCTTATTATAATTATTAGTATACGTAATGTTATTATTAATATTATCTTATAATCAAATATAACTTTAAAATACTATATCCTTAAGTCTATAAAAATATACTTATAAATAATATTTCATATAGTTAGGAATATATTATATTAACAATTTTTGTTTTATGAAAGTAATCGTATAAAACAAATTAGGTATTATTAATATATATATATATATATATATATATATATATATATATATATATATATATATATATATATATATATATGTATGTATGTATAACTTTATAAATAATAATTATTTTCAAATATATATACCAATCAATTACATAATATATAAAGTTATAATTGTTAGATTACGGGTATATGTTTTAATATATATATATATATATATATATACGAATGATATAGGTTCGTGAATCCGAGATCAACCCTACACTTGTTAAATGTCGTCATATGTATTTTTACTACAAAATATATTAGGTGAGTTTCATTTGCTCCCTTTTACTCTTTATATTTTTTGGGACTAAGAATACATGCGCTGTTTTTACAACTGCTTTATTAAATGCTTTTGAAATATACTTTGAACTGCGAATACATGAGATGCTTTTATAAATGTTTGACGAGATAGACACAAGCAAAACATTCCTCGAATGAATTATTATGCAGACAGAAGTTCTGCGGATTATTATTGAATTATGTGGACATGATAATTGCCACCATTGAATTATGTGGACATGATAATTGACACCATTGAATTATGTGGAGATGATAATTGCCACCATTGAATTATGTGGACATGATAATTGCCACCAATTGATATGAATGTTATGTATCGAGAGAATGATTTTATACATAGGTTATGTGTATGTTATTTTTGTGCACAAGATATGTGTACGGTTACTAAGATTTACGAAAGATGATTTCGTACACGAGAAAGGTGTACTGTATTTAAAAGATATCGCATGTACATTACAGGTGGGTATAGGATTCGGGCCCATTTGTACCATGCAGGATTTAAATCTTGTGGTCTATCAAAATGATGAATTTTATTGTTTTACGATAAACTTATGAACTCACCAACCTTTTGGTTGACACTTGAAAGCATGTTTATTCTCAGGTATGAAAGAAACATTCCGCTGTGCATTTGCTCATTTTAAAGACATTAATTGGAGTCGATCATCGCAATGGAACCAGATGTTGGTGACTTCGTCCAGATGGATTAGGACGGGTCCTTTCAAACGTTTTGTGATACATGCTTCCGCTCACTATTTTTGATACTTGCTTGGATGTCGAGTATACATGCATACATGGAGCATCTTTTGACTTACTTTTAAATCGTGTCGCATAGGTTTCATTTGTACGTTAACCATTGTAATGTAACTAGTCGTTGAACTACTTTTGTAAACTTGAAACATCTTTACATTTGAAATGAATGCGACGTATTTTGATCAAACGTCATTTTAAATACTTATGACCACGTGATGGGACCTAAGTAGACGGCGCCGTCAATGACGATTTTGTCGGGTAGCTACAGCTTCCTCCTACGCTCTTTTATGTTTCAGTCAGAGGCACCGACCTCCATTTGGACGTCTGTGGTTAACTCAGTTTTGGGTTCCGTTTTTGTTTGGTTGCCTTTTTTTTGGGCATGGCTGTTGTAGATCTGGTCGCCGGTGGTGGATCCAGCGAATTTCTGCCGGCTTCATCACCACCTCTTTTTCGTTTCTCACTTTTTTTTAAATATGGCAATTTTTGGAGTCTAGTGAGTATCCTCTTAGTTGTTGATGGCATATCGTCGGTTTTTGAGATTTTTCGGTGTGCTTCCGGTGTTATCCGGTTCATTCCGGCGATCTGGTGGTTTCTGGTAAGAATGATGTTGAAGTAGGTGCCGGTATCCCTTTTTCCGTTCCTTTCATGGTTTTTCTGTACTCCTTTGGTTTCAGCATGTGATTGGCCGGTTTATTGGCTGACCAGATTGTTGGCCTTCGGTTTGGATGCTGGTCGCATGTGGTTCTTCCTTCTCGTGTGTTGCTTGATTTGTCTCATTGCCGCCCGCTCCATCTTCCTCGTCGCGGGTCCTAGTACTGACTGGTTTCCGCGTTGTTGTCGCCTCAATGATTTTGTTGTTGAGCACCAATAAATCGGTTTGTTGGGCTTGTCCCTTGGTTGTTTCTTCTTCTTCCATAGGCTGAGGTTCAATGGGCTTTGGTTCCAAGTGGTTCGATTAGGGTTTCTTGGTTTTGCTGGATGACGAGGGATTGTCCTGGTTTTCTGGTTGCGGTCTCAAGACGGGTGTTCTTGGGTTTCCCGGTGGGCAGTTTTGTAGGTGGTTTTTCAATGCAGGGGTGAGGGCTGTGGGTGTGTGGAATATGGTCCGCGTTGCGGGCTGCGATTTAGGTTTGGAAGTTTTTTAGGATTTGGGGTTCTTGCAGTGGTTACGTCAATGGATTTTGTTGGTTATATCGGATTGATGTTCTTTTTCGAGCTTGTGAGGTCTCAATTGTAAAGGTCACATGTTTTGTTTTGTTGTAATTTGTTGTGCATTTTTATAGGCCGTTACATCAAATGCGGTTCATGATTGAACGCACTTGTAATTTGCAGATTTTATCGTGAATGCTGCTCCAATTGTATCACTGCTAGAACTCCGGATCTCTATTTGCCACAAAAAAAAAAGTTATGGGTGTTTGGATTTGCATTTTAAAAACTGATTATGCGGGTTTAGATAATTATAATCAGCTATAGTAAAGTGTGATTTTGATAAATGGTATTTGAATTTTAAACTGATAACAAGCTAACTTAGAAAATTAGTACTGTATATTTTAGTACCATATAAGGGTGTGTTTGTTTGGCTCTTAATGGAATGGTTCAGCCCTGAATGTTGAACCATTCAGCATTCAGCGCGTTTGTTTCTGACCTCTGAATGACATATGGTGCTGAATGGTTCAGAATTCAATGCTGAACCATTCAGAGCTGAAATGTTCTCTTAACCATTATGAGCCTAAATAATCTGTGATATTCTCCTCAAATCATATCCTAAACACTTAACCAACAAGTATATTGAATTTTTATTCATGTTACACGTTAATAAGTTAATTTTACTCAGTTCATATCGTTCATTCTAAATGATTATCAAACAACTTATATTCATTCAGAACAACATTATTCAGAGGCTTCGAATCATTCAGATTCTGAACCATTCAGTGCTAAATCATTCAGTTTTATCAAACGCACCCTTAATGAAGTAAACATATCTATTATCTCACTACTAGAAAATCTGATATTAGAGGCAAAATTTGTCCGTAATCGGTCCCAAAACGGGTTTACCGACGGATTTCGACGAAAATTAGCGAAACCTATAAACGCCCTCGGAAAAATTTAGGGATGGATTTTGGGACGGCACTGAAATTAGCGACGGATTAGCGACGGACCCTTTCGGGACGGATTAGCGACGGACCTTTTTGGGACGGATTAGCGACAGACCTCTTTGGGACGGATTAGCGACAGACGTTTTGGAGACAGATTAGCGATGGACCACTTTGGGACAGATTACCAACGTACCACTTTAGGACGGATTAGCGACGGATCATTTGGCCTACCCAGATCCGTCGCTAATGATATATTATGTACAGATTAATTCTTTTAAAAAGTTGATTTTCCAAAAATTTTCAAGCTTTAACATCCAACTTTATTCATTTACAAATCAAAACAAAAATTCATAAAGCACTAAATTACAGTTCAATATACGTATGACAAACAAAAATTAACAAAATTCATGACCAAATCATAACTTTATATTTATTAAGAACGAAGATAAATAACATCAACATCAAATGAAATTTAACAATAACATCCTAAACAGTTGAAGAACCCAAACCCAGACCCTATCCACATAAAACCACAAGAAGTACGGCCTCATCTCTATACATCATAAACAAGAGTTATGACTATAACCATCTTTCTTCTAGCGTGTCCAATGTACATAAAGAGTATCTCTAATCACATTCTCTAGAAAGATCTTTCCTGATCATTTTCCTCCGTTACTATGTCTTCACAATCTTTAAAATGAAAGTTATGGAATTTGGAGGTTAATTTTGATTTTGGATGTGAAATGTATAATGTATGGATGGATGGAGACAGGGACTTTTTTTGGAATATATAAATATCAATCAAATATAATCAATAATAGTAAAATAATAATGGACGTTGATGAATCATATTGTAGAGGACCGGTATTCATATTGATCTATTATTATCTATAACTATAAATTTATACGTCATAACATGTAAAAATGAATCATATTGTATAGGACCGGTATTCAAATGATTTGTACTCATAGACCATAGCTCCTCGCTGAAAAATGCAACTTTGTTATAAAAGCAAAAATTACACTTCACGAGTCGAACGTACGTGGAGTCCGGATTGCTAAACAATATAAACTCTACTGATTACTTATGTTTATTAATATACTATTTATAGACATTACAAATCCTAAATGCTTTAGCATTTAGCAACTCTAACGAACTCAAATACACAATTAAACAAACTTTGACCATAATAATAAGGGTTAAAGCCAAAAATAGGCTACAAACTTACAAAAATGTACCGATGTCGCCCACAAACTCATTTCCGTCCTACTGTCGCCTACAAACTTTCAAAAAATGTGCTAATATCAACATTTTATAGTTTTGACCTGTTATATACTAATTTTGACCTGATTTTTTTATTTTTTATTTTTTTTATTTTTTACGAATTAAGATCCAATCCACGAACGAAACGTATTGATTTTAACCAGTTTAGCCGGTAGCAAGTCATTTATGTTTACATTAGTACACTTTTTGAAAGTTTTGGTTTACAACGGTACACTTTTTGAAAGTTTGTATGCGACAGTAGGACGGAAATGAGTTTGTAGGCTACATCGGTACATTTGTGTAAGTTTGTAGCATATTTTTGGCTTTAACCCTGATAATAATAATGTATAGTACAATGCGGATTATCTAGTCATGTAACTTATTCCTCCTAAATGTAATATTTTCATATAGATGTATGGGTAAAAAATTGTGGGAAAATACATATTTTATCCAATATTTCTAGCACATACAAAAGGGTTAAAGTCTCACTTAATACGATACGTGTTTATAATAGTTTTTTTTTTTTTTTTTTTTTTTTTTTTTTTTTTTTTTTTTCTAAACGGCTATTTCAACATCGAATACTCTCATTTGTCACCCACACACGCGTTAAGGGGAAACTCTTCACACATCATCGCCAGATTGGCAGATTGGGTACCCGATGTGTTTTGATTTACACCGAGTGGCTTAGGACATACACCTTTATTCATCACAACGGAATTTTTGAGAAAACCTTCCCTGGATTCGAACGTACGCCAACTAAGACTTAGATCCAACCCAGAGCTTATATCACTCAGGCAATGCCTCGGTGATAACAGAAAACCATATACATTGCAACAATATGTACATGAAGAACTTAGAGGACCCGAAGGAGTAGATATCTAAAGAAAAAGGACTTCATTGTAAATCTATACAGTTAAGTTGTACTGTTGTAATTATGTTAGTAAGATAGTTAGGTAGTGATAGCAGTTAATAATAACTTGTAAGACCATTTATAATGGTGATAGGCGTTTTACTCGTGTTTCATGTTTTTTGCACTTTTTTGGTGACTATGACATGTTTCTTTGTTTGGGAGGAGTAGTGGTGGTGTTGGTTTTTGATGTTGGTTAGGAGTATTGTGATGATATGTTAAAATATAATTGAGTTAAGTATTAAAAGGGGATAAAAATAATATTTTAAATTAATAAAAAAAAAAAAAACAGGAAACAGCCGTTTCTTTTGGTGTTGGAATCGAACATACGCCTAAGAAACGCCTCAAAGAGACACACGAATACTTCCTTTTGTGGCGTTTCTTTCCCTCCACATCATCACATGGTGGCGTTTCATCCAACCGTTACAAGTAGGCTAATACTTAAATGGATGTAGCTTATTCTATTGTATTTATCAGTTCAATCAATCTCAGAGATTAAATATTTTTCCCCATAATCCCTCTTCTATTTTGTTAAATTCAAACATAATGATCTATAGCTCTATGTAAACATAGTTATTTTGATTTATAGCTAAAAAAAAACATAGTTGCAGATTTGATAAAAATGTAGCTCAAATAGTCACCACAATACATTCAACAAGAATCTCACCCTTGCTAAAGAGTTAAACACTTAAACATCTACCACTCATTCACAATAAAATCAATTTTGACATAAACCATGGTTGTACTTGTTCTGATACTGTTTCATTGATGGCTTCTGTACCGTCACACAATCTCGAGGTAGGGTGCTTGTTTTCATTGATCCATACGCATTTGAACAATAAGGTGCATCCAGTTCGCCGTATGTTTGTACAGGTTGCAGTTGTATGGTGTCTAAAGTTAAACCCGTGCATGGCGAACTATCACTGCATGCAAATTGTACAGGGCTTATTCTATATGTCCCTCTAATGTTCTGATACGATACACCCGAAACAGCCACTGCTGATGGCTTAATTTTGCATTTGCTCCCACCACAGTAGAATTGATCTATGATGATTGGAGTATCGACGTTTGTAACTTGAATGTTGGAAAATCTCACTCCTTGTACCGAACCAGAACCACCCTGCAACAGGTGATGAGACAGAATGGTTTTAAAGATGACTGACTAATGACACAATTAGTTTGGTTACTCGTTTCGACCCATTTATGTGCAAATTGAAACTTTGGATATAATGGATTTTTTGTACAAAAAATGCTATAAGAATTAACAACAAAGTAAAAGTTGGGCATTTTGATATGAATTTATTGAGCCATAATAAAAAGTTTCTAACTTGACCTAAACCCATTTTGATCCATTACCCATTATGGCACCTATAACTTGTTTCAAAGGTGAATATTATAACCTAATTACCTGCCATGTCTTTATTCTTACTCCAGTCATTGTATCATGTATCTTTGTATTACCAACTGTAATATTTGAAACACAAGCTGTTGTACCATCTTCACCAAGACTCCCAATACTTATTCCATGGCCCGGCCCACAATCCACGTTTTGTATGTTTACTCCTGAGCATCCAGTTTGTATCGAAACACAATCATCACCTGTAGATTTGTTATTTAAAACGCTTATTATCAATACAAAACAGTCTTATAAAGTTATAAAAAATAAAAACTTCGATCATGTGCTTCAGGATGTATAATATTACCACAAGCGAGTTTCGTAGTGTGGATCGTAACGTCTTGAGAGTTTTGCAAGTGAATTCCGTCTGTATTCGGGCTGTCACCAGGGGATGAAACAGTAATACCGAAAACCTGAACAGATTGGCAGTTATCGAACTTGAGGTGAGTTTGTTGACTGTTTTGGATCGTTATGCCTGTTACTGTCACATCTGAGCTTCCATAAAACCTGAGCGCCTGCGTGTATATACAACGTTAATACCTTAATTTTGATCTAGTATATCAAACATTTTGGGAGAACAATTACAAGGTGCATATATATTACAACAACAACAAAAAAACCAATAACACATGCGTGGAAGGTGCATATATATTAGACTATTGTATTAAAATATTAGGTTTGGTTCAACCCGAATGTATAGATGGGCTTGATACGTTAGAGTTTATTAGGGTTACTGTATGTGTTTTATATTCTATAAACGTCCTCAGTTCTATTTGAGTATTCGTTTATTTCGGCAAAAACAAAAATATATTCTATAAATAGTTATCAATGTAATACATTATCCTCAACGGGTTTACATTATTCTATATGGTATCAGATGGGGTCAATTATATATATTGAAATATGCATTACTAAATGTCAGGTAAGTCTTACTGTTGGTTTCGTGCCCGATTTGGTCCACCATCCTGCACCTTGCCCGTCAATAATGCCAGTTCCACGGATCGTTATCCCGTTTAGATTTGTGAATTGAAGCCATTGAAGGAGCCCTGATTCCCAGTTTCCTGAATTTTTTGGAGCTATGATCTTGCCATCTAACTGCAAATGTGACGAGTTTAGCACATAGTATGTACTAAGATAGATGATGTAATAGAGAGCGAGTAAACTTTACCTGGAACACGATGTTGGATTCACAATTGGGTCCTGAGAATGATATGGGTTTGACCAAAAAGACTGAACCTTTTGGCACAACCATAGTTGATGCCTCTAGTTCACAAGCAGATAACCATGCTGCTTCAAATGCCTGCTCGATTACAGTACCATTTTATAAGCATCAGTTAACCTTCAAAGTATATACATATACATATACGTATATGGAAAAACACGCGAGCAGGACTAACAGCTGAAACAGTTTTGATTCAAAAAAACAAATGGTAAACTTTAAAGTATACATGGTAATAAAAAACTTATACGAGTTACTCATTTTGAAATCTCACTAGTAGCATTTTTTGGGGTGACCAGGGAAAAAGGGTGAAAAATGGTAAAAGGATAACCCAGTTGAGACCTGGACATGACTACAAATACTTTCCTTCTCGAGTAGCCTGAACAATAAAAATCTTATTTGTTTACTGTGTGTATTCGATCTTATTGAATTTGACTCAAGTTATGCCCGATGTATAGAACACATGGGGATACTACATTCTACAGTTACCTTTGTGTCATCGCTGGTTCCATCACCCTTGGCACCAAAATGTAAGACATTAAAGATGGTAGAGATTTTTCTATTTCGTAACGAATATAGCATGCTCTCGCCATATGATGGATAAAACCTCTCTTTCATTATCCTGGGGCCATTATGTTGTTGCTTTTTCTTGACATGTTTTGTGGCATTGGCACCTTGGTGCGATAACAACAAAAGCAAAAATGTCAAGAAACCAAATATGATAATCTTTATATTTTGGCTCTTCATGTTATAGTAGTATTGCAGTTCAAAAGAGGCAGGGGATGATCCTTTTATATGGGTGGTAGGATTCAGTTGGTGGGTGGCCTCAAATGATCAAGATTGAAGGGGGATTTTATAGGCGACAGTTAGTGCCTTACATGTATAGTTATTATCTTATTAATTTTGACTAATCTCATACTTTTATGCTAAATATAAGGGATTTTAACATGCTTTGAAATATTGATATTGACAGTAATTAAAAGATTTTGCGTGAATAAACTTAAAATCTTAAATTTTGGTTTTTGTAATCTTATCAATTATTACTATCAAATTATCAATACACATAAACACTCGATTTCATTTCCTCATTTTTATGTCGGGTCATTTAAAGTTGTTGGATCCTTAGTTTAAAAACCCCGAAAAGTTATAACAGAATCAATCAATCACAGAGATTTAACTCGTTGCAAAAAATACTCTAATATTTAATAATATCCTTAATAAGATTAAGTATGTGAAATTAAAGAACAATATTCTAACTTGCATTGCGAGCATACTAATCTCAAGACGACCTGCTTTGCAAAGTGCTCGTGCATAGTGAACCTCCCGGCCATGAGGGTTTTTTTTTTATGATCCATGGATTCAAACTCTTGACCTCTCTTTCTAAAGTCAAAATCGTTACTCGACTACCGAATCAAAGTTAAAGAAAAAATTTTATGAACACTATTATTTGTCAAATTGTAATTTTATCAACTGTTTACACAATTTAAGATAATATTTTTTTTTTTTTTTTTTTGAAAAGCAGTCAAACATTTTATTAAAAGAAAAGAGGTAGCGCTCAAAAAGCAAACTATCAAAGTTCTCAACATACAACACAACGAGTGCCAAGGTGGCACAATATGTACAAGTTATTAACGTTTACGTAAGAAAACTACATGGATTATGGAGCCATGTATGCCACTCGATTTCTTTGTCTTTGTATCTTCTCGCAACCCATTCGAAACTTTTAACTTGTATTTCACTCAACGCAACCGGCACGTTCCACACTTTATTCTTGAAGACTTTCTCATTCCGGAATTTCCACAAAAGATAAACACTTGTCCACGTTACCGCTTGCCATATGATTTTACCTATATCCGACCCAATATATTGCGCATTATTATTTTTTAGAAGGTAGGTAAGATTTAAGTTTGGAGGACGAGGAATGCTCCACCAATCAAAAATTTTACCCCAAACATCACGCACTTTATCACACGATAGAAGGGAGTGACTAATACTCTCGATATCGTTATCACAATTTGGACAACGGACCGAATGTAGATCGACACCCCTTTTATCCAACTCAACCAATACCGGAATTTTTCCTTTTAGGACCCGCCAAACGAATACTTCAACCTTTTTGGGCACAAGCAAGTTGCGCATTGTACCCGAAGAAGAGGAGGCATTCGGATGAAGGATCTTTTCATCAATTAATCCGGATAGAACCTTTGTTTTGAATGTTCCTGTATTACATAAATTCCACCGCCATGAATCACATTTGCCTGGATTTATCTCGATGGACTGCACGAGATTTTGTAGACCCGTCAGTTCTGAACCAGCTCGTCCTGAAGGAATTCTGACCCACGACCCGTTGAACCAAGTCTCTGACCCATTTCGCAGCACTCTTTGACCCACAGTTGCCTCCAAATCAGTTTCCAAATGTGCAAGTCTCTTGAACCTGTTTTTAAGTTTTACATTCCCGGCCCAAATATCATTCCAAAACGACGTTGACAACCCGTCTCCAATCTTTCGAATGAAAGAGTTAGAAAACGGAACACCAATATCGTCAATGGAAAGACCTGCTCTAATTATGTTAGACCACACCGAAGAATAAGAGATTGTATTGTTATCATCATCACGAATAAGACCCCCCGTATACCCATAAATGCTTAAAATTACTTTGACCCACAAGGAGTTGGTTTCGGTTTTAAACCTCCACCACCACTTGCCGATCAAAGCTAAATTTTTACTTTTTAAAGAGCCCAAGTTTAACCCCCCTTTCTCGAAAGGAAGAAGGGTTTCATCCCATTTAACCCATGAGATTTTCGATTTTGACCCCGACCCGCCCCAAAAAAAAGTACGTCTTACACACTCAAGTTTTTTTACCACACACGGCGGGGCACGGAAGAGAGAGAAGTAGTACAACGGAAGACTATTCGACACCGATTTCACAAGGGTCAAGCGTCCACCATACGAAACCGAACGAGCCCTTCAATCCGAGAGTCTTTTTGAAAATTTGTCAATAACCGGATTCCAATTTTCTAATTTGCTCATTACACCCCCAACCGGAAGTCCAAGATAAGTAAATGGGAAAACACCGGATTTGCAACCAAACATATTAGTCATACTTTCAATTTCGACCTTTTCAACACCAATACCGAAGAGATTACTTTTTTGATAATTAACTTTTAAACCGGACGTGAGCTCAAAACATTTAAGGAGATTGAAGAGGTTTCGGAGATTTGGCGCACTCCATTCATCAAAAAATATAGTGTCATCCGCATATTGAAGATGCGAGATGGAGACTTTATCGAGACCAATTTCAACACCAATGAATTTTTTGTTATATACCGCCCTTTTCGTCAACACATTTAAACCATCCGTCGCGATTATGAAGAGGAAAGGTGAGAGTGGGTCACCTTGCCGGACACCTCTCTCCATTTTGAATTCACAAGTAGGCGAGCCATTTACAAGAATAGAGATTGATGCCGACAAAAGACAAGAGCGGATCCAACCTCTCCATTTGTTCCCGAACCCCATTATTTCCATTATTTCCATTAAAAATTCTCAATTTAAACAATCAAACGCCTTCACAAAATCAACTTTGAAAATAAGACTTTTCGCACGATTATGTTTTAAATAACTAAAAGTCTCGTTTGCAATCAACGCACCATCAAGAATATTCCGCCCCTTTATGAATGCACTTTGTTCATATCCGACAAGATTCGGAATAACCTTCCTTAGTCTATTGGAGAGTAATTTAGCAATGATTTTGTAGAAGCTTCCAAGAAGACTAATAGGCCGATAGTCGTTGAGCATTGAAGGATCATGTTTTTTCGGGACCAAATTGATGAAGGAAGCGTTACATCCGTTACAGATTACACCCTTGGACCAAAACTCATCAATAGCTAACATCAAATCATCTTTAAATACATACCAAAATTTTTTGAAGAACCTCATATTAAAACCGTCCGGCCCGGGTGCTTTGGAGCTATCACAACCTTTAATTGCCTCCCACACTTCACTTTCAGAAAATTTTGTTTCTAATAAGTCAGCTCTCTCTTTTGAAATCATCTTTAAATCAGGCCTGGTTGGTGGATCAGACCCAACAAGCTTGCGTGCAGATCCAATAAGTTGAGCAGGTTCCGAATTATTACTATTGGGCTGATTTGGACTGAACAGAGGAGTTGGAACAGGAGACTGTTCAACAGCGACGCCCAGGATTAATTTAGGATTATTGGATCGGGCATGATTTATCAAGATATTGGGTCTGATCAAATTTGTAGCGCTGAATCTGTCGCGGAAGTAATTACATACAGTCGATTTTATAATATTGGGATCTTTGCACCATGAACCATTAATATTAAGAACTCTAATATTATTTTTGTTATACTTCCTTTTCATTGTAGAGTGAAAAAAACTTGAGTTCTCATCACCATCAATTGCCCAACGAATGCGCGCCTTTTGTCTTAACATACTTACCTTGACTTTTTCTTTCGCGATCCAATTCTTTTGTGCTTCAAGCCAACTTAATCTCTCATTTTCTGATAATGTCCCGTTTTCCGCTTTGACCTCCCAACTAAGTGCAATATCCTTCAACATCTTAATTTCCTCATCAAGATTTCCAAATTCTTTCTTACTCCAACTTCTCAATTCGGATTTAACATTTTTAAGCTTATCGCGAAATATACAATCTTTCCTATACCTCCGTACTTCTTTGTTCCATCCCTCCGCAATTACTTTATCCACCCCATCTTTGTTTAGCCATTCGTCGAAGATTTTAAACGGTTTCGGTCCAAAGTCAGTTATACCATCACGAAGAATCAATGGACAATGGTCCGAATCCATTCTATCAAGGACATAAATGAAGAGATCATTCCATGAATTGATGAAACTATTCGAAACAAGAAATCTATCAAGTTTGCTAAATTTGGTGCCATCATCACTAATTCTTGTAAATTTCCTCATTGGTATCTCAATGAGATTGTTCCTAGTAATGAACTCATTGAACCTTCTAGCTCTCGCTACATGAAACACACAATTTAGTCTATCCGATTGATCACGCACTTCGTTAAAATCACCACAAAGAACCCATCCCGAATCAGCCCTCACCATTAGCTTATCTAGATCTTCCCACATTTTCTTTTTATCAACATCACTATGAGGCCCATATACATTAATTAAAATAGTATCGTGCCCAAATCCTACCCAATTACCCCAAATAGCTAAGAAAAAATCGCCTCTCACAACACAGTTAACCTTAAATCGATTACTATCCCAAATAATTAATAACCCACCCGAATTTCCTATAGCATCCTTTTGAGCATAACCTACATCACTATTGCCCCACAATTGGTGAACCCAAACATCATTGAGATTCTTACACTTCGTTTCTTGTAGCGTAACAATATCCGATTTCTCATTAAAACATAAATTCTTAACCCAGCCAAATCTACCCGCAACCCCGAAACTCCTTACATTTAGAGACATGATCTTCATAATTGAATAAAGACAAACGACAGGAAGAGGAAACTTACTGATGCTTAGGCCAATTAAGGCCAATATCCTCTCTAAATTCTCTAAGTTCAACATCATTTATCGATCCCCCTACCGAGAATCCCATCCCATGACTTACACTTGATTTTCTTGACTTGCTTTTCGGGATATGCTTCCTACAACAATTCTTACACTTGAGACGCCTCTCACCATTCTTGTTGTTAATTCATGCCATCTTTTTTAGTTTCATTATTCGTGAGGACGCCTTCCAATTCCCAATCGTATCCCAGTAACAGTCGTTGCAGATGGAAACATCACATGTTTTCAAACTTTGTTCTGATTTAGACTGACGGGACTTACTTTTAGAATTTCTTTTCTGTACAGCACCCTTTGATTTGTCCCTTGTTTTATTATTCTTCACGTTATGCATGGTCTCTGCATCAACATGCCCACCACCGATAACACCAGCTTCATATTGGGCTTGAGTATCATTAACTTTATCACAGTTGGTCTCAATTAAAACCTCTATTGGGCCAGATTTAATAATGGGTTGTTTAGGACTTTTCTCAAGCCCAATTGTTCTGAAAATGTCTGGCCCAATTACCTTTGAACCCACCTCATCGTTTGGAACACTAGTAGCATGAATTGGTGTATTGGGATGATTAAAATCGCTATCAATGTCCCCACGTCTGTCATTATTATGTTTTTTGGAATTGATTTTTTCCACATCATTGACTTGTGTTTCCCCAGCAAACTCCTCATTCCCATCAAATAGACAGCCAATATCCCCACGCCTATCATTATTATCTTTTTTGAAATTGGCTTTTTCCACTTCATTGTCTTGTATTTCCCCAACAAACTCAACTTTCCCATCAAAGAGACAGCCAAACCCATAGCAATTGGACTCTTGATCTACTTCTATTACTGGACTTTTGGGACGATTACCTGCGTTAATATCGTTCGGTTTGAAACCTAGAATTCGAACGAATTCTGGGTATTCACTCGCATCTGAATCATCATGTGAACTAAACGAATCATCTGTATCATTCTCATCCGTAGGTCCGATGAGTTCCTAATCACTAGGAATATCGTCGGAGTTTATAACCTCTGTGTTGTACCCATTAGAGCTGTGATCATCATGACTGGGATCAGCAATGGACTTCATATTTCCCTTTTTCTCTTCAACTACACTAATAAAATAAGAATTCTTTTTTTGCTGTAATCTCACATAATCATTGACATGATCAGGCTTGCTTAACTTAACATAAGCTCTACCATAATCTAAACAATTAGCTTTAACAAGATCACAATTGTGTAACTCATAAATCACCCCCCACCACTCGGCAATGGATATGAAGGTTTTTTCATTCCAGCAATGTGGTGGAACACCCCAGATTTGAAGCCAAACCATATGACCTTTAGGCCATAGTGAGGGATCCCACTTGCTTATCTTATGAACCCATCTTCTGAGGGGATGGTTTGATCGATTAATCACGTCTAAAAAAGACTCCTCGTTATTGAATATCAACAAAACACTCAGCCCACCTAGAGATTTGACAAGAACATTATTAAACCCTTCATCTGCACATATTGATTCAAGTTTTTAAAGAACTATTAAGTTAATTGCATCACCCACTACCGCATACTTGAGTGTTTCATTATTACAAGCATCATCTGCAACAATAACATTAAACGTCTTATCCCCATTACAATCATCACCAGTAGGTCGAGAGGCATCACCCCAACCTTTCTTTGTGTTTAACTTGTAACGTAGATCCTCCTTATTTTGATTCAGACCATTACGTAAGTCATCACCATTCAACCCTAAGAACTCATCTGTTTTATTTTCCTCTCTCATCTTGAACCCTAATACCTCATCAAATCTTCTGCCATCCCTATAACTATGATTGGAAACCCTAGCATGATTGAAAACCCTAGCCCCAACATTGTTTTTATTGGTCGACTTGTTGCCTACATCAACATATATGGGTTTACGATTTGTTGCCCTAAAAACCTTAATAGGTTTCTCACCAAACTTCACGCTTCTTAATCAACGTAGCATGAAATTCGGATCCTTAACTTCAGCAAATCAGACAAAAGCATACCTTTCACCACCCTTTAAACAATTCCCAGCAATGTAGACGTCCCTTACCGAGCCATACGGCTTGAAAGTTTTCCAAAGATCAACTACCTTGAAGTCACTCGGAAAATTGAAGAACATGTACGATGTCAGATCGTTTCTGCTTGACCACTTGGACTGGTGTTGGTAGTCGCCGCTGTTGTATCCACCCTGAACCCTAGTCGACCCTGCCCTCACTCTCTCTCTATTTTCTCTCTCACACATTTTAAAATTTCTCTCTCTTACAATTTGTAGGTTAGGTAAGTGTATCAAAAGAAATGCACTAGGAATGCGCTATCTATCATATTTATAGGCTTATAATAAGTAAACATTGTATATTAGGTAAGTGTAACAAACTACAAATACATTTACAATAACGAAATAAAATATATACAAA
Source organism: Rutidosis leptorrhynchoides (assembly GCF_046630445.1). Classification (NCBI taxonomy): domain Eukaryota; kingdom Viridiplantae; phylum Streptophyta; class Magnoliopsida; order Asterales; family Asteraceae; genus Rutidosis; species Rutidosis leptorrhynchoides. The sequence continues at coordinate 359,373,344 of NC_092334.1, read as the reverse complement.
AATGTATTATCATTGTCGTAATTATTTGACCAAGATCTGATCCTGGCCATCAAGTCCTAAACATGTCTTAGTGTTCACAAGCTGACATGAGGGTCTATTATTCCTCAACTTTATTGTTATTTTTGCAAAAATCTAACATAACTATATTAAAACATCGAACATTCATGAAACGATGAAAAAATCAAACAAGAGACAACAAACACATCAACTCGGATCACATTTAGAGCTAAATCAATGAATGACCCACCTGTTGGATGATAAAGAAGATTGACACAAGTCAAAATTGGTGTTGTTGAAGAGTATCCCATATAAGGAAGTTTCCCGCATAGGGAGGTGGCTCCCATATTGGGAGAACTAAACTTACTTAGGGAGAAGTGGTCAGAACGTCATCCCCCATAGGGAGAAAAGTCTCCCGTATCGGGAAACTCGTCAGACGGGCAGAAATTAGTTTGGACTAGGATTCCTTGTTATCTTTGACTTTGGACTCTTTTATGCACTATAAATAGACCATATGTATCTCATAACTTGTATGCACGAAATTTATTAATAATATACTCTCTAGTATAGTCTGTGGATTTAAGTAATCACATTGATTACATATAATCACGTTATATCCTATCTTCTTTTAATTTTCGCATATTACTTTCATTTGTCGTTGTGGATGGGTGATTTTACTTAATCATCTGCGTTGTTTGGCTCCTAAAATATCCTAACAACTAGTATCAGAGCTTAGGCTTCGAGTTTAAGAACGATGGCGGAAGAAGAAAAGTTTAAGATTGAGCGGTTTAATGCAAAAAAACTTTGTTTTCGAAAGATGCAAACTGAAAATAACTTGTATCAGAAAAAGCTTAACCAACCCCTCTCGGAAGCTAAACCCAAAGGCATGAGTGATGCCGATTGGACTCTATTTGATCGCCAAATTTTGGATGTGATTCATCTTGCACTTGCTAATAATGTTATTAGCAACATTATGAACGAGGCGACTACATTCAATTGTTTGAAGGCTCTTTCAAACATGTATGAAAAACCTAACACCGCAAATAAGGTGTTTCTTATGCGTTAATTGTTCAATACGAAGATGAAGGAAGGTATGAGAGCAAGGGATCATATCAACGAGTTCAACAATCTTATCTCGAGGCTATCAACTATTGAAATTGTGTTTGATGATGAATTAAAGGCGCTAATTTTTCTTTCATCTTTACCGGAAAGTTAGTCGGGTACGGTTGTCGCAGTAATAGCTATACGAGAACTACTAAGGTAGTGTTTGAAGGAATTATGGATTTGATTCTTGGTGAAGACATTCGTAGGAGAAACTCGAGGGAATCTTCATCCGGTTCTTTGTTGAGTACCGACAACCCTGGTAGGAAAATTGATCGTGGTGAAAGGAAATGTAGGAGAAAGTCTAAGAAGAGGTATCTATCTAAGGACCGTAATGAAGCTATTTGTAGGGGTTGCAATCAAAAGGGGCATTATCAATGTAATTGCAAGAATATTCCTACTAAAGGTGTGAACTTGACCGCGGTGAATACGGATACTGCACTTTTATGGAGTGTTAAAAATTCAGTGGAGTCTTGAATTCTAGATCCAGGAGATTCTTTTCACGCATCACCCACTATGAGCGTTATGAAGAATTTTCGGTTATATTGAGGTAAGGTAAGACTGGAAAACAACAAAAGGCTTGAGATTGAGGAAATTAGATATTATATTAAATACTACTCTTGGATCTAGTTGGACTTTGAAAGACGTGAGGTTTATTCCTAAGTTATAAAAGAAGCTTATCTAAGTCGGTGAATTCGATGAGAAAGGTAACGCGGTTACTTTTGAAAACCGCCAATGGAAGGTGGTTAAGGGTATTTGTGTTGTGGCTTATGGATATAAAATGGGAACGATTTACATGGTTGAGGTGTTTGATGAAGACACGGTGGTTGATGTTGGGGCCGAGTCTACTTTATGGCACCAAAGACTAGGGAATATGAGTGAGAAGGGTATGAAGATTCTTGTTTCGAGTGGGAGAATTCCGTATTTGAAAAATGTAGAGTTTGGGTTTTGCGAACCATGTGTTTATGGGAAGCAAAAGAAGGTGACTTTTGAGAAATCGGAAAAATTAGAGAAATTGGAGCAAGTTCATACGGATGTGTTTGGTCCAACGTATGTAGAATCACACGGAAGTTCTTACTATTATGTCACCTTCATTGACGACTCCACTCGAAAGGTATGGTTTTATTTTCTTAAAGCTAAATCCGATGTGTTTGATACTTTTGTGAAGTGAAAAGCTATGGTACAGAATGAGACTAACACTACAACAAAAGTGGGTTTATAGGACTCTTTTTGTAGGACCCTAATAATATTGGGTCCTAATAGCTATATCTATTAAGACACTCTCTTTTCAGGGGTCCAAATATGTAAGTCAATACTATGACGGTTTAGTTGTAAGTCCTAACAAAGTACATAATATGACGCTTTAGTTGTGGATTCTAATATAATTTTAATTATTAAAACATGGAAATGGACTTAATAGGACTATTTAGGTGTGTGGTCCTATTATAATTTTTATGATCTGACGGATTATATTTAGGGTCCTAAAAATGGACTTAATGGGATGGTTTAGTGTTGGGGTCTTATTATAAAATTTTTTATTCAACGGTACCAGAGACACTGCAACATGGGGTCGCGGTACGTATGAATCGTACGTTGAATGAAACGGCTAAAAGTATGAGATTACATGTCGGTTTGCCTAAGATGTTTTGGGCGGATGTGGTCAATATGGAGACTTATTTTGATCAATAGGGGACCCTCAACACCATTGGTTTCCAAATTCCTGAGGAAGAATGGCTAGGTAAAAAGGTAAGTTATGGTCATCTTAAGATCTTTGAGTGTAATGCTTATGTGAAGACTAGAGATGCGGATGACAAGCTTGAAGCTAAGTCAAAGAAGTGTACTTTCATTGGTTATGGTTCGGATGAAATGGGTTACTGATGTTGGGATAACGAGGCTAGAAAAGTGATTCGCTCTCGCGATGTTACTTTTGATGAAGACTCGGTTTATGAAAAAATGGAAATGGTGGACCCTAAACCGAATTATGTTACTTTCGACGATGATTCTAATGATGATCTTGCAGGTTCTAGTGGAAGTTTGGGAAATAATGAATTGGCAAATAATGGTGTGAGGTCGGAACGTGACAATGATGAAGATGGTTCGGAACGCGGTTATAATCCTGAACATAGAGCGAGTTCTAGTGATGAGGAGGTTTCTAATGAAACCGGTTCGATCATTCCGGTTGCTACTACACCAAGACGCTCGACTAGAGTGCCCAAGCCTAATCCTAGGTATTCTTCATTAACAAACTACTTGCTCTATACCGAGAATGGTAAACTTGAAATTTACTATAAGGCGGGACAATCCAAAGAATCGATACAATGGGAGCTTGCCAGGAAAGAAGAGATGGGTTCACTTGAGAAGAATGAAACTTGGTTTAGTAAAACTACCTCAAGATAAAAGGGCATTGCAAAACAAATGGGTGTATCGTATTTATAAGGAGGTGGATGGCAAGAAAAGGTACAAGGCTCAGTTAGTGGTTAATGGCTTTCAACAAAAGGAAGGGGTTGACTACAACGAGTTATATTCACCGGTAGTTAAAATGACTACTATTCATTTGGTACTTTGTATGGTTGCATCCAAGGACTTACATCTAGAACAATTAGATGTAAAGACCGCATTCTTACATGGTGATCTTAATGAGGAGATCTACATGAAGCAACCTGAGGGATTTCGCTGCATCCCCATAACAACGTCTCTGAAGTCTCTACCATCGCGAAATTTACTGGGTGTTTGCATCGTTCCCTTTGGAAGGATATTAGTTGGGTATTTATGCTTATTAGTATTGTTCATCGTTGACACAGGTTGCCCTACATTATTTAGTTTTTATTGAATGCTTTAAAGGACCTTAGTATTCCACCATCATCGAATGTTATTTTGTTCAGCCTTAAAAGGAAGATTCGAGCATCACTTATTTGCTCAAATCTAACAAAGCCAAATCGTTACCCATTTGCTAGTCTCTTCCTTGTAATGTAAACATCTCTAATCACACCATAGTGTTTAAACATCTTCCAAAGATCTGTTTCTTTTCGAAATATCATGAACGATGTCAACTTGGGTTTGGTTGAGCTTCTCAAATGACTTTCCTTGCTCTCCATGTACGCTCCTTGATCTCTAGTAGAAACCCTTCGTGCACCATGCCTTCCTCCAACTCGAACCCACTCACTCTCTCACATACATGGTTTTTTGGTCTCAACTTGAACCTTGTATTTTTTTTTCCTTCTTTGTTTTCATTTGTACAAGAGAAAAGACAGCCGTACATCAAATTGATAGTGGCAAAAATCACGAAACTAATTCATCTATGTTTTTTCGATAGAAGTTTCACACATATAAAAAAAAGTTTTATTATCATTGTTGATTTTTTTTTTGAAACTATATATATCTTTCATCTTTGATGATTTATTTTTTATTTATGAGTATTGGTACTCGATTTAGTGACCTTAAAGGTTTAATAAATTGATATTAAAATGTTGATTTACATTACATATAACTCATTTTCACATCTATACTTTCTAATAAATCTTTATAATAATAATGTCGTAAATAAAGATTATCTAACTTTAAAAAAAATTCGAAAATAAATAAAAAAATTTAAATCACACATGATGATGTCATTAAAATAATTAATTATATTTAATAAAAATATAAAATATAATTATGTTAATTGTATAAAATTAGAAGCATTATGTACAACCTTATGATAAAACACTATGTTTTCTCTCTACAATGAAATTTCCGGCTAAATTATCCGCCAACCATAAACAACTTCTCTAAATCCGTTTCAAACAGCAATCGATCTCTTCCATTTTCTTTTTTTCATCTGCAATCCTTTTTCAATCAAAATTTTTTCCAATCAGTCTCCAATCGACTATGTCATTTAAAATTCCAACCTCGCCTTTTACTCCGGCCACCATTGGCCACCGTCGTCGTCTTCATCCACTACCTGCGCAATCATCCCGTCAATACCACCATCATAATAATCACAATCCCCCGTCGACTTTTCCTAAACCCTCGGCCGATGATGGTTGGACTTTGGTTGAAAGAAGGCGAAAAGGCAACACAAAACTCACTGATAATCACTTGTTTACAGGAAACCTGATCCACCGTTTTGATAATCCAAACACACATCATCCGGTACACAAAAAGAAATGGGTGCCATCATCATCGACTAACCCTAACCCTAACCGTACAGAGAATACTACAAACCCTAATACTACAAACCCTAAACAAGCAACCAAACCTACCAACCTCAAAAGTGCAGCCACCTTTCCTAACAACGTTCCTCTAAACCAACAATCTAGATCTCGTGATCAAGAACCTTTCACCCCAAAACCTGACCCGGTGTCAGCGTCTATCACATCGATTATGGAATTCGGATTCCCAGATTCATGGAGCAAGATTGATCTTCGTTGCTTCATTAGCAGGTATGGGAATGTACATGACATTTTCATGCCCTTTACAAAAAGATTAAGAAACGGTAATAAATTCTCTTTTGTTAAATTCATTGATGTTACCGACCTTAATTTCTTGCTTAAACGACTAAATTCCATATATCTTGGTAATGGGTGACTAAAGGCTTATAAGGCCCTTGATTGAAAAGCTTCTGCCTCAAATGATAATCCTATATAACCTGATGTGCAGCGAGGTGTACGTGAAATAGTTATTATTTTTAATATGAAATACGTTACAAATTGATACAAGTTTTAATTAGTTTATTTACAGATGGATATACCTAAACCTTGCTACAACACTATAGGCAGTGTACCTAATCGTAGAGTAGTATAGTTTTTAGTAAGTCCGGTTCGTTCCACAGGGAGACGACTTATTTTACACTATATTTTTAAATAATTATATTTGTACAAAATATATTATACATAGTAATAATATATAAAAGGGGGTTTACCGTTTAATGACCAGTTTGTCGATTTTTTATTTTAAGTCACAATTAAAACCTAATGCAAAATATAAATGACGATAATTTAAGTGCGTAAAATAAAATGCGATAAGAAATAAGATAAAAGTATTATGCTTATTTAAACTTCCGTAATCATGATGTTTGACGTTTTGATTTTTAATTTATTACCTTGGATTAATTGTCCTTTGTCCTAGTTTATTTGATATGTCTATCTGGTTTTTGCCCATAACAGTCCATCGGCCATAATTATAAAGTGCGAGTATCCTCGTCAAATTACCCTTATACCCGAAGTCAAATATTCCAACTAATTGGGGACTTAAACTGTAACAAGGTCTTAATACTTTGTTAATGATTACACCAGGTTATCGACTGTGTGTAATCCAATGTTTTAATACTTTGTTAACAATTACACCAATTTTCCTTGTATGTAATTCACCCCTGTTTTAATGAGTCCATTGACTATTAATCCATTCCCGTGTCCGGTCAAATAAACGATTATTAGTATTTATAAATATCCCGCCCATCGTGTCCGATCGAGTGTAAGTGGTTATTTATAATTACCTCAAATTGTAAATCTCTATATTAAATTAACGAACTATCATTCAGTTAAAAAAAATATAAAGCCCATTAATAGCCCATAGTCCAATTTCCACAAGTGTCGGTCTTTTGTCCAAACTCCAATTCTAGTACAAAACCTAATAACCCCGTCTTTAATATTTAGCTCAACATCATGATTACTTCGATTTAAATAAGCATAATAACGACTTAGTTACGAGACATTAATTTAAAAAGGAGAACATAACTTACATTGATTATTTATCGCGTAGTGTTACACGGACAGAACTTCGACTTTAGAACCCGTAAAATAACCTTTACATAACCCAAACTAACTAATATAAAACTACCCTACCCTATACTATATATATATATATATATATATATATATATATATATATATATATATATATATATATATATATATATTATATATATAGTATATATATATTTATATTACAGAGAGTAGAGAGAATGATGGTGCACATAAACTGGCTGAAAATTGCTGAATTTATAGAGTTGGCCAGATTTTTGGGCTCATGCGATCGCATGGCTCAAATTCTGGCCATGCGATCGCATGGACAGCTGGATCAGATCACATGTCTTTTGTTTTCTTGCTTGTCGACGTTATTTAATATAATATATAATATATAAATAATTTATATAATTATTTAAATATTATATTATATTCTTGTGCATAGTAGACTTGTAATTTTTGGTCCGTTGAGTCGGGCGTTGATAGTTGGCTCATGTCCCGGTTCCGGATTTTCGAACGTCCTTTCGTATAATTTAATATATTGTACTTTGTGTTCCGCAACTTGTACTCTTTGTCATTTTTAGACGTTTCTCATCAATAATTTGAACCACTTGAATTGTATCTTGTACATTTGAGCTTTTTGGATGTTTTTGTCTTCGAATCTTCGTTTTCGGCTTTTGTCTTTGCACTTATTTATTATAAACGAATATCACTTGGAAATAGAACAATTGCAACTGAAAACTTTACATATCGAAAGGATATTGATACTAAATATATGTTCATTTGGAGCACTATCACAACCCTCTTTTACTAAACCCATTTCATCGTCTTTACCTAATCACCATACCATTGTGAATAAGGGGTTTACTGATGGGAGTTCGTTTAACAAGGTGGTCAAGAATATGGATGGTTATACTAGTGATATTACGAAAGAATTGACTAGCATCGGGTGGTTTAATCGTTGGGATTGCAATGGTAAATTTAGAGAAATCTCTGTTGTGGATAAACATAATAACACTGAACTTCTTAATAAAGGTACCATTCATAAACTTGAATATCTTGAACATATCTTATTTCTGTGCTAAATGGAGAATCTGGATAATGTTCAGGTAAACTACCTTGGTGGAATGGAAGTTATGTTCATCTTTGAGTCCGAGGAGCAAGTTTCATCCATTCTTAATGCGAAACACCATTGTATCCACAAATGGATGTCCAACATTCGTAAATGGGATGAACACCACTCATACCAAGGTCAAATTACATGGTTAAACATCACAGGTATCCCTGTCCAGCTTTGGAATGAAAACACATTTACATCTATCGCAAAATGGTAGGGTGAACCTCTTGACTTCTCAAATTTCTCTTTAAAAGGTAATTAAAATCTTGTTGTAGCAAAAGTATTAGTTAAGCTACGTGATGCACACTTGGTACATGACATTGTGCGTGTCACATCTGATAGCTCCATCTTCTTTGCTTATGTAATGGAAGAAACCAATGGGATTTTTGAAGTTAATGTTAACCCAGAACACGAGGAAAGTGATGGAAGTGATGGGATATCGGAGTCTGAGTTACCGGGTAATGACGAATACGCAAATATAGATGATGAAGCGAAATCTGATTTCTCCGATGACTTCTATGGTCATAACCCGAATCTAGAGTCTAATAAGGTTGAACCAGGTGACAACAATTCAAAATGTTGGGTGGCTGGGAGCTCATTTGTTGGTCCTAATAAAGAACAGTTGAATGTTACATCCTCTGTTAACAATATTGATAATCATGTAAAGGATTCAGTTAATGAACATTTAAATGAGGTTGACCAAAAAATGACTGATATTGAATCGGCCCATTTGTCTGCTAACGGGCTGGCCCAGAAAGCTTGTTGTGATGCTACAGGTTCGGAAACTGTTACTGTTAATGAACATTTAAATGACGTCGATGATGGGCTGGCCTAGAAGGCCTGCTGTGATGTTACAGGTTTGAAAAATGTTACTGTCAATAATAATTTTGTGTTGGAACAAATAATATTCGATGATGTTGCGGCCCAGACGTCTTCTGCCAATAATGTTTTAAAAGTTGGTCCAAAACTCCAAGATGGGCCTCCTCCCATTCCTAAGTTCATACCCGACATACCATATGTGCCGTACGTTGAAAAAAGGACACTTCCATCCCTAATCCTGTAACGACCCGGCTTTTTCGACTTGCTTTTGTGCTTTCACGAAACTGCGTATTTGTGCGTACTGAGCTAGCTTATGCTCTGGGATCTTTAATCATGGTTAATTACTTTCATTAATATCTTACAACGTGCTATTAAGTGTGTAATCACTTAACTTGATCCTCGAATGCTTTTACGACCGTTGGTGTCACTTATCGTTTTAAACGAGATACGTACTTGGTACACGTTAAACTTTTGTCGTAATTGGAATATTATGACTGCGTAAACTTGATTGTTATTTATTATAACAATTACTTGGCTTAAGGGCTTATTTAATTAAGCTTAGTGTTTACTAATGCTTACTAGTTACCTTAATGGACTTAACATCTGAATTGACTTTCCATGTCCAGACATGTCCTTGTGACACACGTACTTTTCACGAATAATATTTCGAATATTACTTACGTTCATGATTAATTATTATTAATCATTTTTAATTAACTAATGTAAGTAGTCAATTACTTGGGCTTTTACTAATTTGTTGCTTACTTACTTGGGCCCTTATTATTTTTGAACTTGGAAGCCCACCCTACTTTTCTTAATGGACTATTAGGAGCCCACTTTTATGCTAGTAATTTATTAAGACTAAACTAGATTAATTAAGCTAAGTTGGAGACAAAAATGTTTCAAGCATGCAAGACCTCTTTCCCATACATTTAACTTTAATCTATTTTAAGCTTACACCATCTCCCAATACTTGAAAGTGAAACTTGACCTTCCCTTTTTGTAGCAAAAACCGTAGGCCTTTGTTGTGTGAGAGAGTTCCATTTCATTTTTTTTTTTTGTTACTTATTTGCTAGCTTTTACTTCATTTTACACACACATACTTACACACTTTCTTTTACTCTCACTTTTCTCTCAAAAATTGTTAGTAACATGTTTATTTTTCTTTCTTCTTTTCCTTTAAAAATCATCAAGTTCATCATCATTTTACTTGTTACTAGTTGTTGTTGTTAAAGATCAAACTTGTTAGTTTGTATCTTCATAAATCTTGTTACTTCCATCTTTGTATGATGAAGTCAAGAACAAGGATCTAAGTTCCATAACTTATGGTTCTACACATAAAATGTTCTAAAGATCTAAAACTCATAAGCCTTGAGAGCTTACTTGTGTTCATGTTTTGTAGACTTGAAGTTTATTTTCTTAAGATCCAAACTTGATTTGAATCTTCTTAAGTATGAAACAAACATGAACTTATTACTTGTAGATTTAGTTTATTTCTTCATCTTTATTTACTTTTGAATTCGTGACTATTTATTCTTGGTCAAGTATTACTAGTTAATCTTGATCTCATTTTTCTTGAAACTAAAGTTAAACTTTGTAAGTTCAAGAACATGGAAGTTTAACTTTCTAGTTATAACTTCATTAACTTATGTTGGATCTAAGTTTCTATAACTTATGGTCTTCCAATTTTGTTGTAAACAAGAGCTTATAAGCTTATATACATTTTACAAGATAAAAATCTAAGTTTCATAACGTATGGTTTTATTAAAGTAAAGATCCAAGTTCTATAACTTAGGATCTAACTTAAGAACACTAGATCTAGACTTTCTAGTCTAGGATCTTTAAGACCTAACTAAGATCTAAGTTCTACAACTTAAGATCTTGTTTATTTAATTTACTTTCAAGTTTATAGCTTAATATCACTATTTGAACTCATGTATGTATCGGATCTAAGATCTTGATGTAACTTTGGTTCATCAACCTACTTACAACCCTTAAATGAGTTGTGCTACTTATCTTAGACATACAAAAGTGTTATGATGGTCAAACCTTGGTTAAGATGATGCAAACACATCAACAAGTTGTACACTTGAAGCTACAAGCATCAAGGATGAGAACCGTGATGCGCATCAAGCACCAAGAACCCACCGGAACACCTTTCTTACTATTTTTGGGAACTGATCAGTAACCTGGGCTACTGGAAAAGTTAATTTCCAGATTTTTCGGTTCGGTTAGATGACTTTTTGTTTAAGACTCATCTTAACCCAATTTACGGTTTAGGATTTATAGCCTTCCGAAAGTCACTACACCTTTGTAACGTTGTGCTGAAATTTCTGACCTACTCGCACTTAAACTGTCACAACGGTCAAACGAAGACGAGTTTGGTTCTGAATTTTAGTTAGCAACTAGTGGACTCACATACGGAGCCATAGCCACTGATTACGCGTCTTTTCGATTTACGTAGAGGTCGTAGCAGCTGATCAAAATCAGACTTTAGTTCGATCTCTATACTTGATTGAAAACTTACTTTACCCTTTTGACTTATGATGAATGATGATGATACTTGAGACCTAATTTACATATTTTTAAACCTTTGGGATGATTTACTGAATTAGTAACTTTTGACTTTGGTTGAGGACCTTTTGGACCAACTACTTGCTTACATTCCCGTATCAACTTAACTACTTTACACTGTGAGTTATAGCATCCCTTTTTACTTTAACTATTTTGGGAACTGAGAATACATGCGCATTTTACATTTTACATACTAGGCACGAGTACTTAAACTTTATATATGTGTGGGTTATACAACGGCATAAACTTTCCCCTTAGCTCGGTAACGTTTAGTCAATGGTCTTTGAACCGGTGAACGCGAATCTTAGATATGGATCCATAGGGTTTGACATCCCCACTCGGGCTAGTCGCGCTAGCATTTAACGGGTGTTTAATACTTCGTAAACATACGCACTCGCCAAGTGTACTTTTAGGTTGTGATATTTACGTTAAGTTAGTTACCAAGTGCCCACGGTTGAACATATACTTTATCATACTGATTTGAATTACTGATTTGAAACGCTGATTTGAAGCACTCAAATCTCGTGGCCTACATTACATTACTGATTACGAAAAAACTATAGCTCACCAACATTCGTGTTGACTTTTTAAGCATGTATTTCTCAGGTGCTGAGACATTGTTGCTTCCGCTGTTAGACTTGCTGTCTTGGTGTTACAGACTTGTTGTGTTAGACTTCCGCTGCATTACTTAGAGATGTCTCAATCATGGAACTTTTATTTTGCATTCGTAGCTTACGTTATTTTCAAACAATGGCTTTGTAACGATCTTTGGGTCACGTACTTATGTTTATGCTTCTATTCATAGGAAGCACATTATCTTTTGTAAAACGCTATATTTTCATGAATGCAAAACTGGTTTTCAAACAGCATATAGTGTATGACCTTGTAATGATCCTGTTGTTGATGATCCGTACACGATGGTTTTGTACGGGGCTTCACAAATCCTATAGGAAATAATGATAACATTCACAAAAATTTTGTGCGACAATTTGATGTTGACTGCCCTCCGGGTTTTTTTACCAACCCCACGATATACGCACGAAATACATAATTAGCTCCCGACACAACGAAATAAAGAAAGTGACAACGAGATCTTTGACACCATTAATAATATAGATGTTGACACCAACACTCCAACTGATATTAATCCTGTTCCAGCCCAGACTGAGCCAAATGTTTCTGTCATGGGTCCTGTTGATCAAAATCTTGCAAAGGACTGTAATGGGTGTTACAATAGGACCGGTTTACATAATTCTGAGAAGGAATGTAAGGTTTCAAGGATCATAGCTCCAAACAATCCTACATCTAGCAACGAACAATCGCTATCGAATTACAGCTTGGGTTCAAAAGAATTTGGCTCTGATATTGGGCTTGAGTGGATCGGGCCTCCGTCAGGGAAGTAACTTTTACCCTTCTTTCGGTTTCTTTTTAAATATGTGTTTAAAATGAAGATAATATCGTTAAACGTACGTGGGATCGGGAAACTTGAAAAAGAAAATTTTAATTGGATTACAAAAATAAATTCATTTTCATAATCTGGATATTTTTGCAATTCAAGAATCCAAAAGAAAACGTGTTACTGATTTTATGATTGAGTTGCTATGGGGAAATAAAAATTTTGAATATATCTTTAAACCATCGGTGGGACTATCGAGCTGGTCAATTTTAATTTGGAACCCTACTAGATTTTGTGTGTCCGGGGCGGTTGAAAGAGAATTTTTCTTGGGAATACATGGTCGATGGATGGGCAAAATGGCAGACTCTATTATATTAAACGTTTATGGGCCACATAATGATTAATTGAAACATAATTTTGGGACATTCTTGACAATATTATGCAGGAGGATATTAATGATTGGGTTATCTGTGGAGATTTTAATGAAGTAAGATGAAGAGCGGAAAGGAAAAATTGCGAATTTATTGAAAATGGAGCAAAGATGTTCAACGATTTCATTGATAAGGCTAATCTCATTGAAATTCCATTGGGTGGAATAAAGTTTACTAGGATTAGTGATGACGGTTTGAAATATAGTAAACTTGACAGGTTCTTAGTATCAGAATCGTGTTATGCATCATGGGATGGAATTTCTGCATGTGCTCTCGATAGGGATTACTCTGATCATTGCCCCATCATTTTGAAGGATTCAAATAATGACTTCAGGCCGAAACCAACTAGGATTTTTAACAATTGGTTCGAAGATGAAAAAAGTTATGATTTGATAAAAGATGCGTGGAAAGTTACCATTCGTAATCTAAGGGCCGATTGTATATTTCGTGATAAGCTAAAGAATGTAAAATGGGTGTTGAAAGAAAAATGTAATCCTAAATATAATAGTCTAAATGCCGAAATTTACTAACTTCATAAAGAAATTTCTGATTGGGAAAACATCATCGGTACTCTTGATCTTTCGGACGTTGAAATTGCATCTTGGTTAGATTCAAAAAAAGTGGTTTCAAAAAGATAAGGAGAAAGTCGATATATTTAAACAAAAGGCTAGGATTAAATGGGTTACGGACGGGGATGAAAATAGAAAAATTTTTCATTCGTGTATAAAAAGGAGGCAAAACAAAAACAACATAAGGGGTATAAATTCAAATGGTTTATGGATCGAGAACCCAGAGGATATCAAAATGGCGGCATTCACATACTTCAAAAATCATTTTAGTGAATATAATTCTCGCACCTGTATGAGCAAACGACTTAGTGTTGAGGAGGCGTCGAACCTTGAATCTCCTTTTACACTCTCCGAAATCCATGATGCTATATTAGACTGTGGTGGTGAAAAAGCTGTGACGACCCGGAAATTTCCGACCAAATTTAAACTTAATCTTTGTATGATTTCGACACAATAAGCAAAGTCTGTAAAGTTGAGTCTCAAAAAGTTTGAACTATTTTCATATATTCATGTGACCTTCGACTGTCCCTGATGATTCACGAACCATTGCTTGTAAATATGTGGATATATATAAATATGTGTATATATAAATATATGTATAATATATATAATAACATGAACATTAATAAACTATTATTTAATATGTATATTTCTTGTGTAAATATATTGTTATATTTAATTTAATTATTTAATATATATTTATTTGCATAGTAAATTTTGTTATTTAAAACTGTTTATATATATATACATAGTGTATATTAAATATAATTAATTTTGAGCTTAAATGGTAAATGTCTGTAACTTTCAGTTGACGTTTAATTATTTTTAAAATAGGTCTAATATATATATGAAGTTTTAAAATAAAAGTTGTTCCAAAATTTGATTAAAAAGATAGTAGTTTTAATAAATATTTTTTTTACCTTTTCAATCTAAGTTTTTGTACTCCGTACATATAAATTGAAACAGAAAATAAATAATTATCGAATCTTTTTGATCATATTTCAAACATGTAATGACCAGAATAAATAAATGGTCTTAATTTAAAATTTTGGGATTTTTAGGAACAATTTTATACGTTAACTGTTTAGCAATAGACACGATAGTACTATGAGGGAAATAAGTGTCGGCAGAGAACTCTCCTATGATTTAATTATTAACTAAATAGGGTCACTGGTTTCTTTTCTTATTTATCTCACTCTTTATATATACAAGGGCATACATAGATATATAGGATATATATCATATACATACACGAACCAAGTACACATATTTACACATCACATTCACCTTGGCACCACCGGCTGTCACCTCTATCCGATACCACCACCACTCGCCACCAAGATCCTTCACCGGAGCATCTACGGCCACCAATCCCATCAGTCACTATACATCACCACCGAGACCACCTCCACTCGTCATAAGTTGCTGCACCGAGAGACCACCACTTTGAACCACCATAACCATAACCATAAACCTCCATCTCTCTCTCTCTCTTCCTCCTTTCAAACGATAAAACTCCATTGAAGGCTACTATTGTTACAGCCATCGAATCCATCACCTTCACAACTCAAGAACACCACCCCTCTCTCTCTACTCTCTCTCTTTTCTCCTTCTTCGTAAAACCACCACCAACGCCACTCTAACTTAATCGTTTTCTTTCTATTTAAAACGCAAGATCAAACCAGAATCAACCTGATGCTGTTCATCGAATAAAATAATGATAGTAATAATACGTGATGTTATTGATGATGCTACGGTGATGATAGGATGATGTGATGATAATAATGGATAGATGATAGGAGATGATTATGATGAAGAAGACAATGAATAGTGTGGAAGATGATATGAAAACGATTATGATATAATAATATAATGATGATTCTGTAAAAATAGTTGTGATGACGGTATTGATATACAATGGTGATGGAGTATTGTTACGCTATTCTGTTATTGTTGCTCTACTGATCGAACATCATAACCTGTTTCTATTTCTGATCGATGAATAGCAGCCAAGTCGAAGGTTAGAGCTGTTATTTGTCTGATTGCTCGAACCTAACCAAAATGAGAAATACTGAACTGCTGTTAGTTTATCAATTGCGTCTTCTGATTATTAGTTGCTGTTCCGGTTTCCACTAGCATCAAAAATTTTATTTTATCTGTTGCTACTACTGCTACAGATCGAATTATTGATGTGCTTTTTGTTTCTATTCAGATGGACCCCAAATACCATCCTTGAACGTTGATATTTTGATCTTAAACTTGTTTGGGCTGCTATCCTTCTATTTAACCTTTACTAACTGGGCTGCTAATTTTCTCTTGGGCCTTCACTTGAACTAGAGCCTAGCAAACAACCTAACCATATGAAAGGTCAAACGATATGATCCTAACAATTGGTACGTGATTCACTGCTGCTGCTATTATATATTTTTTTCTGTTCCGGTTATTATAATGAAGGGGTGATGACGATTAAGGATGAGGATGACTTGAATAACGGTATTAATGATGTCGTGAATGATAAGGAACGATGATGATAATGATATTAATGATGAGGATTATATGATAAGAAAAGATGATGTTATTATGATGATGATGAGGAAGAACCGAACCCACCTGTCGAGTTTTAGTTGCTATCTCGTTTCTGTTTCATATTTTTTTTCTGTTGATTTTAGCTCACAACAAATTGGGCAGCTGATAGACCATGTTAATATTGGACTACTAATGGGCCATGATAAAAACCCACTTAGTTCTTAATTGAGTTTTAAGAAGGCAAGATACAAATATGAGATAAAGGGATTTAATGAGCTAATTAATTCAGGAAGTATTAAACAGTTCAATGGTTTGGGTGTATGTTTGTGGAGCGAGAGGTTGTGGGTTCGAACCCGGTCTGAGGCATTTATTTTAGGAAAAGCTTTTAAAGGTAGTCTTCATTTATTATTATTAGTATTATTTTTATGATTATTATTATTAACAGTATTTATTGTTGTTGTCATTAATTGATAAAAATATCATTTTTTATCATTATTATTATTATTATTATTATTATTATTATTATTATTATTATTATTATTATTATTAACATTATTTTATCAAATAAATATTAAATACATTAAAACATATTTGATACATAATTATGTTAGTATTACATAAAATCTTGGGATAAACAAATTAACATTAATTATATAAATATTACATATAACCAATTATTAATTACTTATATACATATATTAATATAACCATATGAACAAATATTAATTTTCATTATATACAAAATAAATATATATAATATATAATTTAAGATATAAATGAAATATATATTTGGATTTAGTAAAAATTTTATATAAACTACAAACAATAAATATTTAAATATTATTTAATTAATAGGTGAAATTATTTGATTACAATTATAGGTGTTAATATGTATACTTGATATAGGTTCGTGAATCCGAGGCCAACTTGCATTGTTCAGTTTCGTCATATGTATTTTTACTACAAAATACAGTATTGTGAGTTTCATTTGCTCCCTTTTTAAATGCTTTTGCAATATATATATTTTTGGGACTGAGAATACATGCGCTTTTATAAATGCTTTACGAAATAGACATGTAACACCCTAATATTTATGGTACATAGAGTTAAAATGATGTACGTAGGGTGGGTGAAGCATGGTATAAATTTAAAAGCAGACAGTCTGTGCAGACCCTTGTGCGCGCCGCGCAGGGTTAAGGGTGCGCGCCGCGCACCATGCCTGCGACAGATATCTGTCTTTTTCCAATTTGAATTAAATGAGGGGCTTTTTGGTCATTTCACTTAAGGCCGGATCTGAGGCCATATCAGCTGGGTTGGATCTAGTTTTGGATCACTTTCACATCCACAAACACTCCCATCTTATCTTAGAGAGAGAGTGAGTTCTAGAGAGAGGAAGCTTGAATGGATGATGAAGATGGTGATTTTTGCCCAAATTGAAAGCGGGTTTTGGTTCTCCTTGGTATTTCTTGTTACTAGCTCGGTTTTGGAGTTGAGGTAAACCCTAGATTAGATTTAATTACTTTGATTTTGATTTGGGGTTAGGGTTTGAGCTAGTTAGGGTTATAAACCCCATTTCTTGTGAAATTTGGGGGTTATGGGTATTGTTAGTATAATTAAACCCAATTATTGTGGGTTTAGGGTTAGATGACAAATTTGGAAGCATTTGTCATTGGTTTGGGTGTTAATCACTAGATTGTAAGTGTGTTGGTGATTTAGATGTTCATAAGAACATGTTAGTTGGTTAAAATGGGTGTTAACCTTGATTTGGAGTCAAACTAAGATATGAGGTCAAGATTTGATGAATCAAGTATATAAATGTTTGATTTAGATGTTAATTGGTGTTTTGAAAATATAATCACTGGTTGTTAGTGATTTTGGGTGTTTTCGGGACTTATGTCAAAATGGGTGAAATGAATTGGGTCAAATTTGGTAATGACACTAAGTTTGGATTAATTGGATGATAAACACTTTTGTTAAGTGTTTAACGGCGTTTGATATGATTACTATCTAAGTAGTAATTTAGTGTTAAGACCTAGGTTGGTTTAAATGGCGTCAAGTATAATTTAGGTTAAATTGTACTTGTTGAATGGGTCGGAATTACCACCCGTAGTGGTAATTGGTGAAGTCCACTTTAGGTGTCTAAATGGGCGGATTGTGGAAGTACGTATAAACCCTCGGTTAAGGGTGTTGGAGTCGAATTCTCTTGTAGAGAATGTATGTTGATTGTGTGTATATCTATATGCCTATTATAGGTAAAAGCTTGCTCGGTTGCGTTTGGAGGCGGTTTACATATATGATTTGTGCGGGCATCTCGAGGTGAGTGGAATGATTATATATGTGTGTATATAGTTTATTTACTTGTACGAGATTCGATGTGGGTTTAAGTTCGGGCGGTCGATACCACATCGGGTCAATATATGATATGGGTTTAAGTTCGGGCGTTCGATGCCATGTCATGTATGTGTGTGGGCGTGTAGGGTGGGTTTAAAGTTCGGGCGTTCGATACCACATTACACATGACGGGTGGGTTTAAAGTTCGGGTGATCGATACCACTCCGGGGTTAGTGTTATAATTCATTGTGCGCTAACGGTAGTTGGGAACACCGATGGAAAATTCGAAGTACCATTCCTTTGTACTATTGGTTAACCATGGTTACATGTTGTAGTGTCGCATAATATATTATTCGAGTTATATATGCTATTGTTGTGCTAGCTTGTGGTCTTGAAGATTGTAGCGTTATACTTTGCGATGGTATGCTATATAAATTGCTAGCGTGTATGAGGTATTTGTGTAAGTGTTTGCAAGTAGGTATATTATATATGTATATGTATAATTATTGCATTCACTAAGCGTTAGCTTACCCTCTCGTTGTTTACCTTTTTACAGGTATCGTGTTATGAAGCTAGTTAGTCGTTAGACTAGATGTGTAGGATTGCTGGGGCTCGACGGGGTAGCTATTGGATATTTGGACGCGGATTGGGGATTTGGTAGTCCCCGGGATTATGCTCTTGGTATCGGGTTGGGTTATAGAGTCCTAACTCGTCTAAATGTAGATTGGGTTGAACTTGTATTTTTGTACTTAATGGTAATTTGGGCATATGTGGGCCCGGTGTCGTAAAACTCGTTTTATTATTGGAACGTGTTAGTTTTACTTATTGTAATATGTCGTGAAAGCCGTTTTGTCAAATAGTGTCGGGAAGTGGTAGATCTTTTTACGTAAAATAAACATTTTGATCAGCACTGTCCAGGCCTATGTGCGCGCCGCGCACATAGGGGGTTGTGCGCCGCGCACCCCACTGTATATATAAAAAAAATCTTTTGCTGCGTATTTGGTTGGATAACGGGTTGAGTCGTTACAAGTGGTATCAGAGCATAGTCTAAGGGAATTAGGTGACCTTGGAATAGGTGCCTAGTCTTAGACTTATTGGCGGTTATGCATTATTTGCGGGACTTGTAGGAATACGGGTCGGATTGAGATTTGTTAGTGCCTTAGAGTAGGTGACTAACTAGGACTTGTGTTTGTCCAATGCGGGATTATGTGGGCCCTTATTTCGTGAGTAAATTAGTGCCTTAGATTGCTAGTGCCTAATGTAAGTAGGCGAACTTGGACGTTGTTTTAGTGATGGTCGCGTAGGTTGTAGGTTGACTTGTAGTTGTGGTGTACTGTCTATATCTATTACTATATTGTATATAGGTGTATATATATACAGGTATCTATTTGTGCGGTGTCCTAGGGGCGAATCTATTGGAAAGATTCGAATGTTTGACGGTTTTGAGTGATCAAGTTCACGGTAAGGACTTGGTCATTCGGGTACTAGGAGTTATCGCGTGTTATCTTGTGTGAATGTTGCGTCAGTCCGGGTAAAGTACTTTGCGTGACCATGTGAAAATGGTAAGGTACGCATTTGTAATAGTGACCGATCACCATTATTACAAAAGTGTATCTTGACTTCAAGCATGACATGACGAGTACCGAACGGAGGAAACGTGGCATGGTTGGGGTAGATTCGGGATAAATTAGGAATCTTCTATCGGTTCCTAGGATATAGTTGTCTCGGGTGATGTGCTTGTTGTAACGACCCGGATTTTTTCGATTATTTTATACTTATGAGATTAATATTTACATAAATTAAACCTTACCAACATGATAAGCAATCTAAATTGTTGAGACTTATGT
Source organism: Rutidosis leptorrhynchoides (assembly GCF_046630445.1). Classification (NCBI taxonomy): domain Eukaryota; kingdom Viridiplantae; phylum Streptophyta; class Magnoliopsida; order Asterales; family Asteraceae; genus Rutidosis; species Rutidosis leptorrhynchoides. Next base: position 359,352,913 of record NC_092334.1, on the reverse strand, counting down.
TTTTGAAAAGAGTTTTACACAACGTTTGACCGTCCAATTTGACCGATGATATCACGAACTATATAACATACGATAATTATACATTTGTGTATATATATGTATTTATATATATTTAACATGATCTAAGGATGGTTTAACATCTCATTGTGTACTAATAACAATAAGATAAAAGTATACTTTGAAACTATTAACTTAAGTTTTCAAAACGATAACTATACGTAACGTTCTTTGACATAAATACTTATAACTTATAATGTTTATACAAGTATCGTATAGATATGTATTTAATCACTTTTAAAGGGCTTTTATACATAAAACAATATAAGTATATTTACAAAAGATAGTTATATTTGAATCCTCGTTCCATTTCCTCAAGATTTCTACAAGTACATCTAGGGTATATGTACCCGTATCATACCCAGCTTCTATACGTATTTACTATTGGTATATACACATCAAATCAACATCCTAATCAACACCAAATCAGCCCTTATTGCTGCCCTCAAGGAGAGGTAATTAGAATTGGAAGTTAGCTTGACTAAATATACAAAATAACAAACTACATTTTTGTTCTTGTCTCCCCCATGATCACGTCACCTTCACCATTTATACCCCCTTCCATTTTCAATTTTTACTACATAATTTCTCTAGCTAGGAACAAACACTTGTAAGCCTCATGCATCCCTAAGAAATCCAGCAAAAATCCTCTCAAGAATCACCTTAATAACCACCATATCAAGATCAAACAAGAACACTACAAGATATTACTTTCATTTCAAGTTTATGTCCTAAGTTGCTTCCTATCTTCAATCCCACTTCACCACTCTTTTGATTCCAAGATTATTTCCTATCTTTTCAGTAACGTTGTCCAAGTAACTTGAGGTAGTAACCTTGTTCATAATCTTATTTGATTCATATTTATATAGCTATCTTATTTTGTGTTGTAAAATTTTAACAACAAGAACATAGTTTGAATGATTTCAAACTTGTTCGCAAACTAAATAGATCCTTCTAACTTGACTTTTAAAACACTTAAAGACCTATAATATATCATAATGATATGCTAACTTAACAAGATACAACTTGTTTTTACAAAGAACACCTTAAAACTGAATCTACGTCGTCGGAGTGCAACCGAGGGCTGTTTTGGGTTGGATAATTAAAAACCATCTTGAACTTTGAATTGGAAGTTTATGTTCTGTAAAAATGATATTTCTTATGAATATGTTAACACATAAAAATTTCATGGTTTAACTCAAAGTGTAAGTATTTTTAGAAAAATGATCATTAAATGTTGTTTTTATGATGGAAAATGATCACTTTCATAAGTTTCACCAAAGTTTGAAATATAAACTGTGATTCCGAATGTAAACCAAGGTATTTACAGTTCATATTCTTAAAATTTGACTCGATCCAAGGAAGTGGCAAGTTGAACAAACAAAAACGGAGTTGTAATGAAGAAACTACGACTAAAACAAGATTGGGTATCCGAAGCTAGTTTAGCTATGAAAATATTTGGAGAAAAAGTAAATTAATCATATATTTTCTAATTAATATGATATTTTATATATAATTACTTATGATTTGATTTTATATATTTCAGGACCACCCGTAAACAACACGAGAAGATTAATCATAAGACCTCATGATTGTACGCAACACGTCATTTGACAACACGGTACTTTATGTACGCAACACGTCATTTGACAACATGGTACCATGGGTCGAGATTAATTCTGATCAATACGAATACGATGGGGTCTTTATTTATTTTATTGAGCAACTAATTATGGACCACTAACATCGGACTGATAACTACGAACTAAGAAAATATTAAAAGTATTATAAGTATATATATATATATATATATATATATATATATATATATATATATATATATATATATATATATATATATATATATATATGTAACGATTACTTGAAAAGAAAATATGTTGATATATAATATATATGGTTAGGTTCATGATATCTATCGGAGACCAAGTTGAGTTAAATACCTTCAAGGCAAAAGTGAGTATATAGTCCCACTTTTAAATTCTAAATATTTCGGGATGGGAATACATGCATTTTGTGATTTACGCTATGGACACAAGTGATTAAAAATATATATTCTACGTTGAGTTGTACCACTGGCATACCTCCCTGTAACTTGGTAACTACTATTTACATGCGGTATTGTAAACGCGAATCCTGTTGATAGATCTATCGGGCCTGACATGTAGTGACCCGAACTTTTCCATGTTTATATATATTAATTGAGATTGATATTTACATGATTAAATGTTTCCAACATGTTAAGCAATCAAACTTGTTAAGACTTTATTAATTGAAATATGTTTCATATAGACAATTGACCACCCAAGTTGACCGGTGATTCACGAACGTTAAAACTTATAAAAACTATATGATGACATATATATGGATATATATATATATATATATATATATATATATATATATATATATATATATATATAGTTAACATGATACTATGATAAGTAAACATATCATTAAGTATATTAACAATGAACTACATATGTAAAAACAAGACTACTAACTTAATGATTTTTAAACGAGACATATATGTAACGATTATCGTTGTAAAGACATTTAATGTATATATATCATATTAAGAGATATTCATACATGATAATATCATGATAATATAATAATTTAAAATCTCATTTGATATTATAAACATTGGGTTAACAACATTTAACAAGATCGTTAACCTAAAGGTTTCAAAACAACACTTACATGTAACGACTAACGATGACTTAACGACTCAGTTAAAATGTATATACATGTAGTGTTTTAATATGTATTTATACACTTTTGAAATACTTCAATACACTTATCAAAATACTTCTACTTAACAAAAATGCTTACAATTACATCCTCGTTCAGTTTCATCAACAATTCTACTCGTATGCACCCGTATTCGTACTCGTACAATACACAGCTTTTAGATGTATGTACTATTGGTATATACACTCCAATGATCAGCTCTTAGCAGCCCATGTGAGTCACCTAACACATGTGGGAACCATCATTTGGCAACTAGCATGAAATATCTCATAAAATTACAAAAATATGAGTAATCATTCATGACTTATTTACATGAAAACAAAATTACATATCCTTTATATCTAATCCATACACCAACGACCAAAAACACCTACAAACACTTTCATTCTTCAATTTTCTTCATCTAATTGATCTCTCTCAAGTTCTATCTTCAAGTTCTAAGTGTTCTTCATATATTCTACAAGTTGTAGTTACATAAAATCAAGAATACTTTCAAGTTTGCTAGCTCACTTCCAATCTTGTAAGGTGATCATCCAACCTCAAGAAATCTTTGTTTCTTACAGTAGGTTATCATTCTAATACAAGGTAATAATCATATTCAAACTTTGGTTCAATTTCTATAACTATAACAATCTTATTTCAAGTGATGATCTTACTTGAACTTGTTTTCGTGTCATGATTCTGCTTCAAGAACTTCGAGCCATCCAAGGATCTGTTGAAGCTAGATCCATTTTTCTATTTTCTAGTAGGTTTATCCAAGGAACTTAAGGTAGTAATGATGTTCACAACATCATTCGATTCATGAAGGTTTAAACTTGTAATCACTAGAACATAGTTTAGTTAATTCTAAACTTGTTCACAAACAAAAGTTAATCATTCTAACTTGACTTTTAAAATCAAAATGATCTATATCTATATGATATGCTAACTTAATGATTTAAAACCTGGAAACACGAAAAACACCGTAAAACCGAATTTACGCCGTCGTAGTAACACCGCGGGCTGTTTTGGGTTAGTTAATTAAAAACTATGATAAACTTTGATTTAAAAGTTGTTATTCTAATAAAATGATTTTTTATTATGAACATGAAACTATATCCAAAAATTATGGATAAACTCAAAGTGGAAGTATGTTTTCTAAAATGGTCATCTAGACGTCGTTCTTTCGACTGAAATGACTACCTTTACAAAAATGACTTGTAACTTATTTTTGCGACTATAAACCTATACTTTTTTTGTTTAGATTCATAAAATAGAGTTCAATATGAAACCATAGAAATTTGATTCACTCAAAACGGATTTAAAATGAAGAAGTTATGGGTAAAACAAGATTGGATAATTTTTCTCATTTTAGCTACGTGAAAATTGGTAACAAATCTATTCCAACCATAACTTAATCAACTTGTATTGTATATTATGTAATCTTGAGATACCATAGACACGTATACAATGTTTCGACCTATCATGTCGACACATCTATATATATTTCGGAACAACCATAGACACTCTATATGTGAATGTTGGAGTTAGCTATACAGGGTTGAGGTTGATTCCAAAATATATATAGTTTGAGTTGTGATCAATACTGAGATACGTATACACTGGGTCGTGGATTGATTCAAGATAATATTTATCAATTTATTTCTGTACATCTAACTGTGGACAACTAGTTGTAGGTTACTAACGAGGACAGCTGACTTAATAAACTTAAAACATCAAAATATATTAAAAGTGTTGTAAATATATTTTGAACATACTTTGATATATATGTATATATTGTTATAGGTTCGTGAATCAACGAGTGGCCAAGTCTTACTTCCCGACGAAGTAAAAAATCTGTGAAAGTGAGTTATAGTCCCACTTTTAAAATCTAATATTTTTGGGATGAGAATACATGCAGGTTTTATAAATGATTTACAAAATAGACACAAGTACGTGAAACTACATTCTGTGGTTGAATTATCGAAATCGAATATGCCCCTTTTTTTTAAGTCTGGTAATCTAAGAATTAGGGAACAGACACCCTAATTGACGCGAATCCTAAAGATAGATCTATTGGGCCTAACAAACCCCATCCAAAGTACCGGATGCTTTAGTACTTCGAAATTTATATCATATCCGAAGGGTGTCCCGGAATGATGGGGATATTCTTATATATGCATCTTGTTAATGTCGGTTACCAGGTGTTCACCATATGAATGATTTTTATCCCTATGTATGGGATGTGTATTGAAATATGAAATCTTGTGGTCTATTATTATGATTTGATATATATAGGTTAAACCTATAACTCACCAACATTTTTGTTGACGTTTTAAACATGTTTATTCTCAGGTGATTATTAAGAGCTTCCGCTGTCGCATACTTAAATAAGGACAAGATTTGGAGTCCATGCTAGTATGATATTGTGTAAAAACTGCATTCAAGAAACTTATTTTGTTGTAACATATTTGTATTGTAAACCATTATGTAATGGTCGTGTGTAAACAGGATATTTTAGATTATCATTATTTGATAATCTACGTAAAGCTTTTTAAACCTTTATTGATGAAATAAAGGTTATGGTTTGTTTTAAAATGAATGCAGTCTTTGAAAAACGTCTCATATAGAGGTCAAATCCTCGTAACGAAATCAATTAATATGGAACGTTTTTAATCAATAAGAACGGGACATTTCAGTTGGTATCCGAACGTTGGTCTTAGAGAACCAGAATTTTGCATTAGTGTGTCTTATCGAGTTTGTTAGGATGCATTAGTGAGTCTGGACTTCGACCGTGTTTACTTGAAAAATGATTGCTTAACAAATTTTGTTGGAAACTATATATTTTTAACATGTGAATATTATGTGATATATTAATCTCTTAATGCGTTTGATATTATGTGATAGATGTCTACCTCTAGAACAAGTCCCATTGACTCACCTAATAATAATGAAGAGTCAAATGTAAATTGGAATGATTCATGGACTGATTCACAAGTTCCCGAAGAGGAACCGGAAGAAGAGTCGGAACCGGAAGAAGAATCGGAACCGGAAGAAGAATCGGAACCGGATGAAGAAATAGAACCGGTGGGGGAAATAATAAAACGGTTAAGTAAAATAAAATCCTCAACCAACCTACCAAGGTTAATTATGGTCAATGGTGTTTCCGCCAAGGAAGTAAAATATTGGGAGGATTACCAATTCTCCGATGAATCGGATTCCGACGAGAATTCCGATGATGTTATAGAAATTACCCCAACTGAATTTAAAAAGACAAAAGAAAATAATAAGGGAAAGGGCATAAAAATATAGAAATCTAATTCCAACCCCGATGAACTTTATATGTATCGTCAACCCCCGAAGTCCTTAAGTTGTAACAATGACCCGGGAACCTCTAAACCACCAGGTTTTTCTAAACCAATGTGGAAAATGACGGCTCGTATTAGGGGAACATTATATATCCCTAGAAACTTGGCAAAATGAACCAAAACCGAAGAAGAAGAAGAAACAAGCGAGTCGGAATAAGATAGTTGTATTCGTGTGGTGTAATATGTGTAATATAGTGTGCTTATGCTTTAAGATATATGTAAAAATTGCTTGTATTAATAAGTATTTTTTTTTATGAATCTAACTCTTGTCTATTTTACAGTATAAAAACACAAAATGGATAGACAACCCAATATTTTAAGAGACCTACCCGGAGACATGATTGATGAAATCTTGTCTAGAGTCGGTCAGAATTCTTCGGCACAACTATTTAAGGCGAGATCAGTTTGTAAGACATTCGAAGAACGTTCCAAGAATGCCTTGGTTTATAAAAGGCTTTCGTTCGAAAGATGGGGGATATCACATTGGGAAATCCATAAGTTACGATGTGTTTACTTTGACGCATATATTGCGGGGAACCCAAATGCTATTTTACGCAATGGGTTAAGAAATTATTTTGACTCAATATATCCGAATATTGGACTTCGTGATTTAGAAAAAGCGGCTAACATGCAACATAAAGAAGCATGTTATACTTACGGATTAGTAATGTTCACTTCTCACCAAAGTGAGAACAAGAACATCGGGCTACAACTATTAAACAAAACGTTCCCACAAGTGACGGAGTCGGTAATTGGGGTAAGAAATGAGGTTTTTAGATTGTTACGGGACTGTTGGACATTACGTAACCCTCGTCCCTTTAACGACGTTACAACACGATGTCTTATCAACGGCCATAACGGTTATGTTCCACAAGACCAAGGATGGGAAGTAATCCTAGTAAAACCAGAATGCATGACTTGTTTCTGGACGTATGAATTACGTGTCTTTATTGCCTTTACTGAACGACTTGTGTACTAGCTAGAATTATCTTCACAACCATCTTGTATCAAATTTATTGTGTGCTATATTTCATGCTATATGTAAAATAAGCGGTATTGTAAGTTTGTAAAATATTGTGTAAAAGTTTGAACGCGAAATATTATTATAATCAGTTTTTCATATAGAATTATAGTAGTTGAATTGTATATTAGCTACTAAGTATGAACTTAACGGGTAGGTACTACCCGAATTTAAACTTATAAAACGCTAATATGAAGAAAAAGCTTTTATAAATGAGTTCATATTATGCTACGAAATACTATTAACTACTCTTAATATTCTGTATGATTAACTTGTTCCATTTGACTATTTTGAAGGAAATGGCACCGACTACTCGACACACCGTGAATATGAATGAAGAGGAATTCCGTACTTTTCTAGCTTCAAACATAGCAGCAGTACAGGCTGCGCTACATACCAACAATAACCTTGGATCTAGCAGTACAGGAAATCGTGTAGGATGCACCTACAATGAATTCACTGCCTGCAAACCTTTGGAATTTGATGGAACCGAAGGACCGATCGGATTGAAACGGTGGACCGAGAAGGTCGAATCGGTGTTTGCCATAAGTAAGTGTACTGAAGAGGATAAAGTGAAGTACGCTACGCATACCTTCACAGGTTCTGCGTTAACATGGTGGAATACCTATCTAGAGTAAGTGGGACAAGACGATGCGTACGCACTACCGTGGTCAGGATTCAAGCACTTGATGAACGAGAAGTACCGTCCCAGAACCGAGGTCAATAAGCTCAAGACAGAACTTAGAGGGTTACAAACCCAAGGATTTGATATTACCACGTACGAAAGACGATTCACAGAATTGTGCCTATTGTGTTCGGGAGCATTCGAAGATGAGGAAGAGAAGATCGACGCGTTTGTGAAAGGATTACCGCAAAGAATCCAAGAAGATATAAGTTCACATGAGCCCGCCTCCATACAACAGGCATGTAGAATGGCTCACAAACTAGTGAAGCAGATTGAAGAAAGAATTAAAGAACAGACTGCTGAAGAGGCCAATGTGAAGCAAGTTAAAAGAAAGTGGGAGGAAAACGGTGATAAGAATCACCAATACAACAACAACAGCAATTACAACAATAATCGCAACAATTATCCCAACAATCGCAACATCAATCGCAACTACAACAAACGGCCCAACAACAACAACAACAACAACAGCAACTACAGCAACTACAACAATCATCCCAACAACAATAATAACCGCAACAACAACAACAACAACAACAACAACAATCAGAAGCAGCTATGCCAAAGGTGTGAAAAGTATCACTCGGGGTTCTGCACCAAATTTTGCAACAAGTGTAAAAGAAATGGTCATAGCGCGGCGAAGTGTGAGGTCTACAGACCAGGGGTTAATAGAACGAAAGGAACAAATGGTGTCGGAACGAGTAATGGCAGAGCAAGTAGTGTCGGAGCAAGTTATGCCAATGTAGTTTGTTATAAATGTGGAAAACCGGGCCACATTATTAGAAATTGCCCGAACCAGGAGAACACGAATTGACAAGGCCGCGGAAGAGTTTTCAATATTAATGCGAAAGAGGTACAGGAAGACCCGGAGCTTGTTACGGGTACGTTTCTTATTGACAATAAATCTGCTTACGTTTTATTTGATTCGGGTAAGGATAGAAGCTATATGAGTAGAGATTTTTGTGCTAAATTAAGTGTCCATTGACGCCTTTGGATAGTAAATTTTTACTCGAATTAGCAAATGGTAAATTAATTTCAGAAGATAATATATGTCGGAATCGAGAAATTAAACTGGTTAGCGAAACATTTAAGATTGATTTGATACCAGTAGAGTTAGGGAGTTTTGATGTGATAATCGGTATGGACTGGTTGAAAGAAGTGAAAGCAGAGATCGTTTGTTACAAAAATGCAATTCGCATTATACGAGAAAAAGGAAAACCCTTAATGGTGTACGGAGAAAAGGGCAACACGAAGCTACATCTTATTAGTAATTTGAAGGCACAAAAACTAATAAGAAAAGGTTGCTATGCTGTTCTAGCACACGTCGAGAAAGTACAAACTGAAGAAAAGAGCATCAATGATGTTCCCATTGCAAAAGAATTTCGCGAAGTATTTCCAAAAGAATTACCGGGATTACCCCCACATCGATCCGTTGAATTTCAAATAGATCTTGTACCAGTAGCTGCACCAATAGCTCGTGCTCCTTACTGACTCGCACCCAGCGAGATGAAAGAACTGCAAAGCCAATTACAAGAACTTTTAGAGCATGATTTCATTCAACCAAGCACATCACCGTGGGGAGCTCCTGTTTTGTTTGTCAAGAAGAAAGATGGTACATTCAGGTTGTGTATCGACTACCGAGAGTTGAACAAACTTACCATCAAGAACCGCTACCCACTACCGAGAATCGATGACTTATTTGATCAACTACAAGGCTCGTCTGTTTATTCAAAGATTGACTTACGTTCCGGGTATCATCAAATGCGGGTGAAAGAAGATGATATTCCAAAGACTGCTTTCAGAACACGTTACGGTCATTACGAGTTTATGGTCATGCCGTTTGGTTTAACTAATGCACCAGCTGTGTTCATGGACCTTATGAACCGAGTGTGTGGACCATACCTTGACAAGTTTGTCATTGTTTTCATGGATGACATACTTATTTACTCAAAGAATGACCAAGAACACGGTGAACATTTGAGAAAGGTGTTAAAAGTATTGAGGAAGGAAGAATTGTACGCTAAGTTTTCAAAGTGTGCATTTTGGTTGGAAGAAGTTCAATTCCTCGGTCACATAGTGAACAAAGAAGGTATTAAGGTGGATCCGGCAAAGATAGAAACTGTTGAAAAGTGGGAAACCCCGAAAACTCCGAAACACATACGCCAGTTTTTAGGACTAGCTGGTTACTACAGAAGGTTCATCCAAGACTTTTCCAGAATAGCAAAACCCTTGACTGCATTAACGCATAAAGGGAAGAAATTTGAATGGAAGGATGAACAAGAGAAGGCGTTTCAATTATTGAAGAAAAAGCTAACTACGGCACCTATATTGTCATTGCCTGAAGGGAATGATGATTTTGTGATTTATTGTGACGCATCAAAGCAAGGTCTCTGTTGTGTATTAATGCAACGAACGAAGGTGATTGCTTATACGTCTAGACAATTGAAGATTCACGAACAAAATTATACGACGCATGATTTGGAATTAGGCGCGGTTGTTTTTGCATTAAAGACTTGGAGGCACTACTTATATGGGGTCAAAAGTATTATATATACCGACCACAAAAGTCTTCAACACATATTTAATCAGAAACAACTGAATATGAGGCAGCGTAGGTGGATTGAATTATTGAATGATTATGACTTTGAGATTCGTTACTACCCGGGGAAGGCAAATGTGGTAGCCGATGCCTTGAGCAGGAAGGACAGAGAACCCATTCGAGTAAAATCTATGAATTTAATGATTCATAATAACCTTACTACTCGAATAAAGGAGGCGCAACAAGGAGTTTTAAAAGAGGGAAATTTAAAGGATGAAATACCCAACGGATCGGAGAAGCATCTTAATATTCGGGAAGATGGAACCCGGTATAGGGCTGAAAGGATTTGGGTACCAAAATTTGGAGATATGAGAGAAATGGTACTTAGAGAAGCTCATAAAACCAGATACTCAATACATCCTGGAACGGGAAAGATGTACAAGGATCTCAAGAAACATTTTTGGTGGCCTGGTATGAAAGCCGATGTTGCTAAATACGTAGGAGAATGTTTGACGTGTTCTAAGGTCAAAGCTGAGCATCAGAAACCATCAGGTCTACTTCAACAACCCGAAATCCCGGAATGGAAATGGGAAAACATTACCATGGATTTTATCACTAAATTGCCAAGGACTGCAAGTGGTTTTGATACTATTTGGGTAATAGTTGATCGTCTCACCAAATCAGCACACTTCCTGCCAATAAGAGAAGATGACAAGATGGAGAAGTTAGCACGACTGTATTTGAAGGAAGTCGTCTCCAGACATGGAATACCAATCTCTATTATCTCTGATAGGGATGGCAGATTTATTTCAAGATTCTGGCAGACATTACAGCAAGCATTAGGAACTCGTCTAGACATGAGTACTGCCTATCATCCACAAACTGATGGGCAGAGCGAAAGGACGATACAAACGCTTGAAGACATGCTACGAGCATGTGTTATTGATTTCGGAAATAGTTGGGATCGACATCTACCGTTAGCAGAATTTTCCTACAACAACAGCTACTGTTCAAGCATTGAGATGGCACTGTTTGAAGCACTTTATGGTAGAAAGTGCAGGTCTCCGATTTGTTGGAGTGAAGTGGGGGATAGACAGATTACGGGTCCGGAGATTATACAAGAAACTACCGAGAAGATCATCCAAATTCAACAACGGTTGAAAACCGCCCAAAGTCGACAAAAGAGCTACGCTGACATTAAAAGAAAAGATATAGAATTTGAAATTGGAGAGATGGTCATGCTTAAAGTTGCACCTTGGAAAGGCGTTGTTCGATTTGGTAAACGAGGGAAATTAAATTAAAGGTATATTGGACCATTCAAGATTATTGATCGTGTCGGACCAGTAGCTTACCGACTTGAGTTACCTCAACAACTCGCAGCTGTACATAACACTTTGTACATCTCGAATTTGAAGAAATGTTTTGCTAAAGAAGATCTCACTATTCCGTTAGATAAAATCCAAATCAACGAAAAACTTCAATTCATCGAAGAACCCGTCGAAATAATGGATCGTGAGGTTAAAAGACTTAAGCAAAACAAGATACCAATTGTTAAGGTTCGATGGAATGCTCGTAGAGGACCCGAGTTCACCTGGGAGCGTGAAGATCAGATGAAGAAGAAATACCCGCATCTATTTCCAGAAGATTCGTCAACACCTTCAACAGCTTAAAATTTCGGGACGAAATTTATTTAACGGGTAGGTACTGTAGTGACCCGAACTTTTCCATGTTTATATATATTAATTGAGATTGATATTTACATGATTAAATGTTTCCAACATGTTAAGCAATCAAACTTGTTAAGACTTGATTAATTGAAATATGTTTCATATAGACAATTGACCACCCAAGTTGACCGGTGATTCACGAACGTTAAAACTTGTAAAAACTATATGATGACATATATATGGATATATATATAGTTAACATGATACTATGATAAGTAAACATATCATTAAGTATATTAACAATGAACTACATATGTAAAAACAAGACTACTAACTTAATGATTTTTAAACGAGACATATATGTAACGATTATCGTTGTAAAGACATTTAATGTATATATATCATATTAAGAGATATTCATACATGATAATATCATGATAATATAATAATTTAAAATCTCATTTGATATTATAAACATTGGGTTAACAACATTTAACAAGATCGTTAACCTAAAGGTTTCAAAACAACACTTACATGTAACGACTAACGATGACTTAACGACTCAGTTAAAATGTATATACATGTAGTGTTTTAATATGTATTTATACACTTTTGAAAGACTTCAATACACTTATCAAAATACTTCTACTTAACAAAAATGTTTACAATTACATCCTCGTTCAGTTTCATCAACAATTCTACTCGTATGCACCCGTATTCGTACTTGTACAATACACAGCTTTTAAATGTATGTACTATTGGTATATACACTCCAATGATCAGCTCTTAGCAGCCCATGTGAGTCACCTAACACATGTGGGAACCATCATTTGGCAACTAGCATGAAATATCTCATAAAATTACAAAAATATGAGTAATCATTCATGACTTATTTACATGAATACAAAATTACATATCCTTTATATCTAATCCATACACCAACGACCAAAAACACCTACAAACACTTTCATTCTTCAATTTTATTCATCTAATTGATCTCTTTCAAGTTCTATCTTCAAGTTCTAAGTGTTCTTCATATATTCTACAAGTTCTAGTTACATAAAATCAAGAATACTTTCAAGTTTGCTAGCTCACTTCCAATCTTTTAAGGTGATCATCCAACCTCAAGAAATCTTTGTTTCTTACAGTAGGTTATCATTCTAATACAAGATAATAATCATATTCAAACTTTGGTTCAATTTCTATAACTATAACAATCTTATTTCAAGTGATGATCTTACTTGAACTTGTTTTCGTGTCATGATTCTGCTTCAAGAACTTCGAGCCATCCAAGGATCCGTTGAAACTAGATCCCTTTTTCTCTTTTCCAGTAGGTTTATCTAAGGAACCTAAGGTAGTAATGATGTTCATAACATCATTCAATTCATATATATAAAGCTATCTTATTCGAAGGTTTAAACTTGTAATCACTAGAACATAGTTTAGTTAATTCTAAACTTGTTCGCAAACAAAAGTTAATCCTTCTAACTTGACTTTTAAAATCAACTAAACACATGTTCTATATATATATGATATGCTAACTTAATGATTTAAAACCTGGAAACACGAAAAACACCGTAAAACCGGATTTACGCCTTCGTAGTAACACCGCGGGCTGTTTTGGGTTAGTTAATTAAAAACTATGATAAACTTTGATTTAAAAGTTGTTATTCTGATAAAATGATTTTTTATTATGAACATGAAACTATATCCAAAAATTATGGATAAACTCAAAGTGGAAGTATGTTTTCTAAAATGGTCATCTAGACGTCGTTCTTTCGACTGAAATGACTACCTTTACAAAAATGACTTGTAACTTATTTTTCAGACTATAAACCTATACTTTTTCTGTTTAGATTCATAAAATAGAGTTCAATATGAAACCATAGCAATTTGATTCACTCAAAACGGATTTAAAATGAAGAAGTTATGGGTAAAACAAGATTGGATAATTTTTCTCATTTTAGCTACGTGAAAATTGGTAACAAATCTATTCCAACCATAACTTAATCAACTTGTATTGTATATTATGTAATCTTGAGATACCATAGACACGTATACAATATTTCGACCTATCATGTCGACACATCTATATATATTTCGGAACAACCATAGGCACTATATATGTGAATGTTGGAGTTAGCTATACAGGGTTGAGGTTGATTCCAAAATATATATAGTTTGAGTTGTGATCAATACTGAGATACGTATACACTGGGTCGTGGATTGATTCAAGATAATATTTATCGATTTATTTTTGTACATCTAACTGTGGACAACTAGTTGTAGGTTACTAACGAGGACAGCTGACTTAATAAACTTAAAACATCAAAATATATTAAAAGTGTTGTAAATATATTTTGAACATACTTTGATATATATGTATATATTGTTATAGGTTCGTGAATCAACCAGTGGCCAAGTCTTACTTCCCGACGAAGTAAAAATCTGTGAAAGTGAGTTATAGTCCCACTTTTAAAATCTAATATTTTTGGGATGAGAATACATGCAGGTTTTATAAATGATTTACAAAATAGACACAAGTACGTGAAACTACATTCTATGGTTGAATTATCGAAATCGAATATGCCCCTTTTTATTAAGCCTGGTAATCTAAGAATTAGGGAACAGACACCTTAATTGACGTGAATCCTAAAGATAGATCTATTGGGCCTAACAAACCCCATCCAAAGTACCGGATGCTTTAGTACTTCGAAATTTATATCATATCCGAAGGGTGTCCCGGAATGATGGGGATATTCTTATATATGATTCTTGTTAATGTCGGTTACCAGGTGTTCACCATATGAATGATTTTTATCCCTATGTATGGGATGTGTATTGAAATATGAAATCTTGTGGTCTATTATTATGATTTGATATATATAGGTTAAACCTATAACTCACCAACATTTTTGTTGACATTTTAAGCATGTTTATTCTCAGGTGATTATTAAGAGCTTCTGCTGTCGCATACTTAAATAAAGACGAGATTTGGAGTCCATGCTTGTATGATATTGTGTAAAAACTGCATTCAAGAAACTTATTTTGTTGTAACATATTTGTATTGTAAACCATTATGTAATGGTCGTGTGTAAACAGGATATTTTAGATTATCATTATTTGATAATCTACGTAAAGCTTTTTAAACCTTTATTGATGAAATAAAGGTTATGGTTTGTTTTAAAATGAATGCAGTCTTTGAAAAACATCTCATATAGAGGTCAAAACCTCGCAACGAAATCAATTAATATGGAACGTTTTTAATCAATAAGAACGGGACATTTCATGATGTAGTGACCCGAACTTTTCCATATTTATATATATATATTAAATGAAATTGTTATTTACATGATTAAGTGTTTCCAACATGTTAAGCAATCAAACTTGTTAAGACTTGATTAATTGAAATAGGTTTCATATAGACAATTGACCACCCAAGTTGACCGGTGATTCACGAACGTTAAAACTTGTAAAAACTATACGATGACATATATATGGTTATATATATAGTTAACATGATTTTATTATAATTATGTATCTCATTAGGTATGTTAACAATGAGTTATATACATAAAAATGAGACTATTAATTTAAGAAACTCGAAAACGATATATATAACGATTATCGTTATAACAACATCTTACTAGGTACATATGAATCATATTAAGATATTGATACACTTGGTTAATTATGTTAAATGATAAGTAAATATATTATTAAGTGTATTAACAATGAAATACATATGTAAAAATAAGACTACTAACTTAATGATTTCGAAACGAGACATATATGTAACGATTATCGTTGTAACGACATTTAACTGTATATATATCATACTAAGATATATTATATATCATAATATCAAGATAATATAACAATTTAACATCTCATTTGTTATAATAAATAATGGGTTAACAACATTCAACAAGATCGTTAACCTAAAGGTTTCAAAACAACATTTACATGTAACGACTAACGATGACTTAACGACTCAGTTAAAATGTATATACATGTAGTGTTTTAATATGTATTCATACACTTTTGAAAGACTTCAAGACACTTATCAAAATACTTCTACTTAACAAAAATGCTTACAATTACATCCTCGTTCAGTTTCATCAACAATTCTACTCATATGCACCCGTATTCATACTCGTACAATACACAGCTTTTAGATGTATGTACTATTGGTATATACACTCCAATGATCAGCTCTTAGCAGCCCATGTGAGTCACCTAACACATGTGTGAACCATCATTTGGAAACTAGCATAAAATATCTCATAAAATTACAAAAATATGAGTAATCATTCATGACTTATTTACATGAAAACAAAATTACATATCCTTTATATCTAATCCATACACCAACGACCAAAAACACCTACAAACACTTTCATTCTTCAATTTTATTCATCTAATTGATCTCTCTCAAGTTCTATCTTCAAGTTCTATGTGTTCTTCATAAATTCCAAAAGTTCTAGTTTCATAAAATCAAGAATACTTCCAAGATTGCAAGTTTACTTCCAAGTTTTCTAAATCCATTCCAAGTAATCATCCAAGATCAAGAAACCTTTGTTAATTACAGTAGGTTATCTTTCTAATAAAAGGTAATAATCATATTCAAACTTTAATTCAATTTCTATAACTATAACAATCTTATTTCGAGTGGAAATCTTACTTGAAATTGTTTTCGTGTCATGATTCTGCTTCAAGAACTTTCAAGCCATCCAAGGATCCTTTGAAGCTAGATCTATTTTTCTCATTTCCAGTAGGTTTATCCAAGGATCTTGAGGTAGTAATGATGTTCATAACATCATTCTATTCATACATATAAAGCTATCTTATTCGAAGGTTTAAACTTGTAATCACTAGAACATAGTTTAGTTAATTCTAAACTTGTTCGCAAATAAAAGTTAATCCTTCTCACTTGACTTTTAAAATCAACTAAACACATGTTCTATATCTATATGATATTCTAACTTAATGATTTAAAACCTGGAAACACGAAAAACACCTTAAAACCGGATGTACGCCGTCGTAGTAACACCGCGGGCTGTTTCGGGTTAGTTAATTAAAAACTATGATAAACTTTGATTTAAAAGTTGTTATTCTGGGAAAATGATTTTTATTATGAACATGAAACTATATCCAAAAATTATGGTTAAACTCAAAGTGGAAGTATGTTTTATAAAATGGTCATCTAGACGTCGTTCTTTCGACTAAAATGACTACCTTTACAAAAACGACTTGTAACTTATTTTTCCGACTATAAACCTATACTTTTTCTGTTTATATTCATAAAATAGAGTTCAATATGAAACTATAGCAATTTGATTCACTCAAAACGGATTTAAAATGAAGAAGTTATGGGTAAAACAAGATTGGATAATTTTTCTCATTTTAGCTACGTGAAAATTGGTAACAAATCTATTCCAACCATACCTTAATCAACTTGTATTGTATATTATGTAATCTTGAGATACCATAGACACGTATACAATGTTTCGACCTATCATGTCGACACATCTATATATATTTCGGAACAACCATAGACACTCTATATGTGAATGTTGGAGTTAGCTATACAGGGTTGAGGTTGATTCCAAAATATATATAGTTTGAGTTGTGATCAATACTGAGATACGTATACACTGGGTCGTGGATTGATTCAAGATAATATTTATCGATTTATTTCTGTACATCTAACTGTGGACAACTAGTTGTAGGTTACTAACGAGGACAACTAACTTAATAAACTTAAAACATCAAAATATATTAAAAGTGTTGTAAATATATTTTGAACATACTTTGATATATATGTATATATTGTTATAGGTTCGTGAATCAACCAGTGGCCAAGTCTTACTTCCCGACGAAGTAAAAATCTGTGAAGGTGAGTTATAGTCCCACTTTTAAAATCTAATATTTTTGGGATGAGAATACATGCAGGTTTTATAAATGATTTACAAAATAGACACAAGTACGTGAAACTACATTCTATGGTTGAATTATCAAAATCGAATATGCCCCTTTTTATTAAGTCTGGTAATCTAAGAATTAGGGAACAGACACCCTAATTGACGTGAATCCTAAAGATAGATCTATTGGGCCTAACAAACCCCATCCAAAGTACCGGATGCTTTAGTACTTCGAAATTTATATCATATCCGAAGGGTGTCCCGGAATGATGGGGATATTCTTATATATGCATCTTGTTAATGTCGGTTACCAGGTGTTCACCATATGAATGATTTTTATCTCTATGTATGGGATGTATATTGAAATATGAAATCTTGTGGTCTATTGTTACGATTGGATATATATATAGGTTAAACTTATAACTCACCAACATTTTTGTTGACGTTTAAAGCATGTTTATTCTCAGGTGAATATTAAGAGCTTCCGCTGTTGCATACTTAAATAAGGACGAGATTTGGAGTCCATGCTTGTATGATATTGTGTAAAAACTACATTCAAGAAACTTATTTCGTTGTAACATATGTGTATTGTAAACCATTATGTAATGGTCGCGTGTAAACAGGATATTTTAGATTATCATTATTTGATAATCTACGTAAAGCTTTTTAAACCTTTATTGATGAAATAAAGGTTATGGTTTGTTTTAAAATGAATGCAGTCTTTGAAAAACATCTCATATAGAGGTCAAAACCTCGCAACGAAATCAATTAATATGGAACGTTTTTAATCAATAAGAACGGGACATTTTAGTTGGTATCAGAGCGTTGGTCTTAGAGAACCAGAAAATTTGCATTAGTGTGTCTTATCGAGTTTGTTAGGATGCATTAGTGAGTCTGGACTTCGACCGTATTTTCTTTAAAAATGATTGCTTAACATTTTTGTTGGAAACTATATATTATTAACATGTATATATTATGTGATATATTAATCTCTTAACATGTTTAATATTGTGTGATAGATGTCTACCTCTAGCACAAATCCCATTGACTCACCTAATAATAACGAAGAGTCGAATATATATTGGACTGATTCACAAGTTCCCGAAGAGGAACCGGAAGAAGAATCAGAACCGAAATAGGAGGAACCGGAGGAGGAAATAGAACCGGTGGGGGAAATAATAAAACGGTTAAGTAAAATAAAATCCTCAACCAACCGACCAAGGTTAATTATGGTCAATGGTTTTTCCGCCAAGGAAGCAAAATATTGGGAGGATTACCAATTCTCCGATGAATCGGATTCCGACGAGAATTCCGATGATGTTATAGAAATTACCCCAACTGAATTTAAAAAGGCAAAAGAAAATAATAAGGGAAAGGGCATAAAAATAGAGAAATCTAATTCTAACCCCGATGAACTTTATATGTATCGTCAACCCCCGAAGCCCTTAAGTTGTAACAATGACCCGGGAACCTCTAAACCACCAGGTTTTTCTAAACCGTTGTGGAAAACGACAGCTCGTATTAGGGGAACATCATATATCCCTAGAAACTTGGCAAAATGAACCAAAACCGAAGAAGAAGAAATGAGCGAGTCGGAATAAGATAGTTGTATTCGTGTGGTGTAATATATGTAATATAGTGTGCTTATGCTTTATGATATATGTAAAAATTGCTTGTATTAATAAGTATTTTTTTTATGAATCTAACTCTTGTCTATTTTACAGTATAAAAACACAAAATGGATAGACAACCCAATATTTTAAGAGACCTACCCGGAGACATGATTGATGAAATCTTGTCTAGAGTCGGTCAGAATTCTTCGGTACAACTATTTAAGGCGAGATCAGTTTGTAAGACATTCGAAGAACGTTCCAAGAATGTCTTGGTTTATAAGAGACTTTCGTTTGAAAGATGGGGGATATCACATTGGAAAACCCATAAGTTACGATGTGTTTACTTTGACGCATATATTGCGGGGAACCCAAATGCTATTTTACGCAACGGGTTAAGAAATTATTTTGACTCAATGTATCCGAATATAGGACTTCATGATTTAGAAAAAGCGGCTAACATGCAAGATAAAGAAGCATGATATGCTTACGGGTTAGTAATGTTCACTTCTCACCAAAGTGAGAAAAAGAACATCGGGCTACAACTATTAAACAAAACGTTTCCACAAGTGACGGAGTCGGTAATTGGGGTAAGAAATGAGGTTTTTAGATTGTTACGGGACTGTTGGACATTATGTAAACCTCGTCCCTTTGACGACGTTACAACACGCTGTCTTATCAACGGCCATAACGGTTATGTTCCACAAGACCAAGGATGGGAAGTAGTCCTAGTAAAACCAGAATGCATGACTTGTTTCTGGACGTATGAATTACGTGTCTTTATTGCCTTTGATGAACGACTTGTGTACTAGCTAGAATTATCTTCACAACCATCTTGTATCAAATTTATTATGTGCTATATTTCATGCTATATGTAAAATAAGCGGTATTGTAAGTTTGTAAAATATTGTGTAAAAGTTTGAACGCGAAATATTATTATAATCAGTTTTTCATATAGAATTGTAGTAGTTGAATTGTATATTAGCTACTAAGTATGAACTTAACGGGTAGGTACTACCCGAATTTAAACTTATAAAACGCTAATATGAAGAAAAAGCTTTTATAAATGAGTTCATATTATGCTACGAAATACTATTAACTACTCTTAATATTCTGTATGATTAACTTGTTCCATTTGACTATTTTAAAGGAAATGGCACCGACTACTCGACACACTGTGAATATGAATGAAGAGGAATTCCGTACTTTTCTAGCTTCAAACATAGCCGCAGTACAGGCTGCACTACATACCAACAATAACCTTGGATCTAGCAGTACAGGAAATCGTGTAGGATGTACCTACAAAGAATTCACTGCCTGCAAACCTTTAGAATTTGATGGAACCGAAGGACCGATCGGATTGAAACGGTGGACCGAGAAGGTCGAATCGGTGTTTGCCATAAGTAAGTGTACTGAAGAGGACAAAGTGAAGTACGCTACGCATACCTTCACAGGTTCTACGTTAACATGGTGGAATACCTATCTAGAGCAAGTGGGACAAGACGATGCGTACGCACTACCGTGGTCAGCATTCAAGCACTTGATGAACGAGAAGTACCGTCCCAGAACCGAGGTCAATAAGCTCAAGACAGAACTTAGAGGGTTACGAACCCAAGGATTTGATATTACCACGTACGAAAGACGATTCACAGAATTGTGCCTATTGTGTCCGGGAGCATTCGAAGATGAGGAAGAGAAGATTGACGCGTTTGTGAAAGGATTACCGGAAAGAATCCAAGAAGATATAAGTTCACACGAGCCCGCCTCCATACAACAGGCATGTAGAATGGCTCACAAACTAGTGAACCAGATTGAAGAAAGAATTAAAGAACAGACTGCTGAAGAGGCCAATGTGAAGCAAGTCAAAAGAAAGTGGGAGGAAAACGGTGATAAGAATCACCAATACAACAACAACAGCAATCGCAACAATTATCCCAACAATCGCAACATCAATCGCAACTACAACAAACGGCCCAACAACAACAACAACAACAACAACAACAGCAACTACAACAATCATCCCAACAACAATAATAACCGCAACAACAACAACAATCAGAAGCAGCTATGCCAAAGGTGTGAAAAGTATCACTCGGGGTTCTGCACCAAATTTTGCAACAAGTGTAAAAGAAATGGTCATAGCGTGGCGAAGTGTGAGGTCTATGGACCAGGGGTTAATAGAACGAAAGGAACAAATGGTGTCGGAACGAGTAATGGCGGAGTAAGTAGTGTCGGAGCAAGTTATGCCAATGTAGTTTGTTATAAATGTGGAAAACCGGGCCACATTATTAGAAATTTCCCGAACCAGGAGAACACGAATGGACAAGGCCGCGGAAGAGTTTTCAATATTAATGCGGCAGAGGCACAGGAAGACCCGAAGCTTGTTACTGGTACATTTCTTATTGACAATAAATCTGCTTACGTTTTATTTGATTCGGGTGCGGATAGAAGCTATATGAGTAGAGATTTTTGTGCTAAATTAAGTTGTCCATTGACGCCGTTGGATAGTAAATTTTTACTCGAATTAGCAAACGGTAAATTAATTTCAGCAGATAATATATGCCGGAATCGAGAAATTAAACTGGGTAGCGAAATATTTAAGATTAATTTGATACCAGTAGAGTTAGGGAGTTTTGATGTAATAGTTGGCATGGACTGGCTGAAGAAGGTCAAAGCAGAGATCGTATGTTATAAAAATGCAATTCGCATTGTACGAGAAGAAGGAGAACCCTTAATGGTGTACGGAGAAAAGGGCAACATGAAGCTACATCTTATTAGTAATTTGAAGGCACAAAAACTAATAAGAAAAGGTTGCTATGCTGTTCTAGCACACGTCGAGAAAGTACAAACTGAAGAAAAGAGCATCAATGATGTTCCCGTCGCAAAAGAATTTCCCGATGTATTTTCGAAAGAATTACCGGGATTACCCCCACATCGATCCGTTGAATTTCAAATAGATCTTGTACCAGGAGCTGCACCAATAGCTCGTGCTCCTTACAGACTCACACCCAGCGAGATGAAAGAACTGCAAAGCCAATTACAAGAACTTTTAGAGCGTGGTTTCATTCGACCAAGCACATCACCGTGGGGAGCTCCTGTTTTGTTTGTCAAGAAGAAAGATGGTACATTCAGGTTGTGTATCGACTACCGAGAGTTGAACAAACTTACCATCAAGAACCGCTACCCACTACCGAGAATCGATGACTTATTTGATCAACTACAAGGATCGTCTGTTTATTCAAAGATTGACTTACGTTCCGGGTATCATCAAATGCGGGTGAAAGAAGATGATATTCCAAAGACTGCTTTCAGAACACGTTACGGTCATTACGAGTTTATGGTCATGCCGTTTGGTTTAACTAATGCACCTGCTATGTTCACGGACCTTATGAACCGAGTGTGTGGGCCATATCTTGACAAGTTTATCATTGTTTTCATCGATGACATACTTATTTACTCAAAGAATGATCAAGAGCACGAAGAACATTTGAGAAAAGTGCTAGAAGTATTGAGGAAAGAAAAACTGTATGCTAAGTTTTCAAAGTGTGCATTTTGGTTGGAAGAAGTTCAATTCCTCAGTCACATAGTGAACAAAGAAAGTATCCAGGTGGACCCGGTAAAGATCGAAACCATTGAAAAGTGGGAAACCCCAAAAACTCCGAAGCATATACGTCAATTTTTAGGACTAGCTGGTTACTACAGAAGGTTCATCCAAGACTTTTCTAGAATAGCAAAACCCTTGACTGCATTAACGCATAAAGGGAAGAAATTTGAATGGAAGGATGAACAAGAGAAGGCGTTTCAATTATTGAAGAAAAAGCTAACTACGGCACCTATATTGTCATTGCCTGAAGGGAATGATAATTTTGTGATTTATTGTGACGCATCAAAGCAAGGTCTCGGTTGTGTATTAATGCAACGAACGAAGGTGATTGCTTACGCGTCTAGACAATTGAAGATTCACGAGCAAAATTATACGACGCATGATTTGGAATTAGGCGCGGTTGTTTTTGCATTAAAGACTTGGAGGCACTACTTATATGGGGTCAAAAGTATTATATATACCGACCACAAAAGTCTTCAACACATATTTAATCAGAAACAACTGAATATGAGGCAGCGTAGGTGGATTGAATTGTTGAATGATTATGACTTTGAGATTCGTTACCACCAGGGGAAGGCAAATGTGGTAGCCGACGCCTTGAGCAGAAAGGACAGAGAACCCATTCGAGTAAAATCTATGAATATAATGATTCACACTAACCTTACTACTCAAATAAAGGAGGCGCAACAAGGAGTTTTAAAAGAAGGAAATTTAAAGGATGAAATACCCAAAGGATCGGAGAAGCATCTTAATATTCGGGAAGACGGAACCCGGTATAGGGCTGAAAGAATTTGGGTACCAAAATTTGGAGATATGAGAGAAATGGTACTTAGAGAAGCTCATAAAACCAGATACTCAATACATCCTGGAACGGGGTAGATGTACAAGGATCTCAAGAAACATTTTTGGTGGCCGGGTATGAAAGCCGATGTTGCTAAATACGTAGGAGAATGTTTGACGTGTTCTAAGGTCAAAGCTGAGCATCAAAAACCATCAGGTCTACTTCAACAACCCGAAATCCCGGAATGGAAATGGGAAAACATTACCATGGATTTCATCACTAAATTGCCAAGGACTGCAAGTGGTTTTGATACTATTTGGGTAATAGTTGATCGTCTCACCAAATCAGCACACTTCCTGCCAATAAGAGAAGATGACAAGATGGAGAAGTTAGCACGACTGTATTTGAAGGAAGTCGTCTCCAGACATGGAATACCAATCTCTATTATCTCTGATAAGGATGGCAGATTTATTTCAAGATTCTGGCAGACATTACAGCAAGCATTAAGAACTCGTCTAGATATGAGTACTGCCTATCATCCACAAACTGATGGGCAGAGCGAAAGGATGATACAAACAATTGAAGACATGCTACGAGCATGTGTTATTGATTTCGGAAACAGTTGGGATCGACATCTACCGTTAGCAGAATTTTCCTACAACAACAGCTACCATTTAAGCATTGAGATGGCGCCGTTTGAAGCACTTTATGGTAGAAAGTGCAGGTCTCCGATTTGTTGGAGTGAAGTGGGGGATAGACAGATTACGGGTCCGGAGATAATACAAGAAACTACCGAGAAGATCATCCAAATTCAACAACGGTTGAAAACCGCCCAAAGTCGACAAAAGAGCTACGCTGACATTAAAAGAAAAGATATAGAATTTGAAATTGGAGAGATGGTCATGCTTAAAGTTTCACCTTAGAAAGGCGTTGTTCGATTTGGTAAACGAGGGAAATTAAATCCAAGGTATATTGGACCATTCAAGATTATTGATCGTGTCGGACCAGTAGCTTACCGACTTAAGTTACCTCAACAACTCACGGCTGTACATAACACTTTCCACGTCTCGAATTTGAAGAAATGTTTTGCTAAAGAAGATCTAATCCAAATCAACGAAAAACTTCAATTTATCGAAGAACCCGTCGAAATAATGGATCGTGAGGTTAAAAGACTTAAGCAAAACAAGATACCAATTGTTAAGGTTCGATGGAATGCTCGTAGAGGACCCGAGTTCACCTGGGAGCGTGAAGATCAGATGAAGAAGAAATACCCGCATCTATTTCCAGAAGATTCGTCAACACCTTCAACAGCTTAAAATTTCGGGACGAAATTTATTTAACGGGTAGGTACCGTAGTGACCCGAACATTTCCATATTTATATATATATTAAATGAAATTGTTATTTACATGATTAAGTGTTTCCAACATGTTAAGCAATCAAACTTGTTAAGACTTGATTAATTGAAATAGGTTTCATATAGACAATTGACCACCCAAGTTGACCGGTGATTCACGAATGTTAAAACTTGTAAAAACTATACGATGACATATATATGGTTATATATATAGTTAACATGATTTTATTATAAGTATGTATCTCATTAGGTATTTTAACAATGAGTTATATACATAAAAATGAGACTATTAATTTAAGAAACTCGAAAACGATATATATAACGATTATCATTATAACAACATCTTACTAGGTACATATGAATCATATTAAGATATTGATACACTTGGTTAATTATGTTAAATGATAAGTAAATATATTATTAATTGTATTAACAATGAAATACATATGTAAAAATAAGACTACTAACTTAATGATTTCGAAACGAGACATATATGTAACGATTATCGTTGTAACGACATTTAACTGTATATATATCATACTAAGATATATTATATATCATAATATCATGATAATATAACAATTTAACATCTCATTTGTTATAATAAATAATGGGTTAACAACATTCAACAAGATCGTTAACCTAAAGGTTTCAAAACAACATTTACATGTAACGACTAATGATGACTTAACGACTCAGTTAAAATGTATATACATGTAGTGTTTTAATATGTATTCATACACTTTTGAAAGACTTCAAGACACTTATCAAAATACTTCTACTTAACAAAAATGCTTACAATTACATCCTCGTTCAGTTTCATCAACAATTCTACTCATATGCACCCGTATTCGTACTCGTACAATACACAGCTTTTAGATGTATGTACTATTGGTATATACACTCCAATGATCAGCTCTTAGCAGCCCATGTGAGTCACTTAACACATGTGTGAACCATCATTTGGCAACTAGCATAAAATATCTCATAAAATTACAAAAATATGAGTAATCATTCATGACTTATTTACATGAAAACAAAATTACATATCCTTTATATCTAATCCATACACCAACGACCAAAAACACCTACAAACACTTTCATTCTTCAATTTTCTTCATCTAATTGATCTCTCTCAAGTTCTATCTTCAAGTTCTAAGTGTTCTTCATAAATTCCAAAAGTTCTAGTTTCATAAAATCAAGAATACTTCCAAGATTGCAAGTTTACTTCCAAGTTTTCTAAATCCATTCCAAGTAATCATCCAAGATCAAGAAATCTTTGTTAATTACAGTAGGTTATCTTTCTAATAAAAGATAATAATCATATTCAAACTTTAATTCAATTTCTATAACTATAACAATCTTATTTCGAGTGGAAATCTTACTTGAAATTGTTTTCGTGTCATGATTCTGCTTCAAGAACTTTCAAGCCATCCAAGGATCCTTTGAAGCTAGATCTATTTTTCTCATTTCCAGTAGGTTTATCCAAGGATCTTGAGGTAGTAATTATGTTCATAACATCATTCTATTCATACATATAAAGCTATCTTATTCGAAGGTTTAAACTTGTAATCACTAGAACATAGTTTAGTTAATTCTAAACTTGTTCACAAATAAAAGTTAATCCTTCTAACTTGACTTTTAAAATCAACTAAACACATGTTCTATATCTATATGATATGCTAACTTAATGATTTAAAACCTGGAAACACGAAAAACACCGTAAAACCGGATGTACGCCGTCGTAGTAACACCGCGGGCTGTTTTGGGTTAGTTAATTAAAAAATATGATAAACTTTGATTTAAAAGTTGTTATTCTGGGAAAATGATTTTTATTATGAACATGAAACTATATCCAAAAATTATGGTTAAACTCAAAGTGGAAGTATGTTTTCTAAAATGGTCATCTAGACGTCGTTCTTTCGACTAAAATGACTACCTTTACAAAAACGACTTGTAACTTATTTTTCCGACTATAAACCTATACTTTTTCTGTTTAGATTCATAAAATAGAGTTCAATATGAAACTATAGCAATTTGATTCACTCAAAACGGATTTAAAATGAAGAAGTTATGGGTAAAACAAGATTGGATAATTTTTCTCATTTTAGCTACGTGAAAATTGGTAACAAAACTATTCCAACCATACATTACTCAACTTGTATTGTATATTATGTAATCTTGAGATACCATAGACACGTATACAATGTTTCGACCTATCATGTCGACACATCTATATATATTTCGGAACAACCATAGACACTCTATATGTGAATGTTGGAGTTAGCTATACAGGGTTGAGGTTGATTCCAAAATATATATAGTTTGAGTTGTGATCAATACTGAGATACGTATACACTGGGTCGTGGATTGATTCAAGATAATATTTATCGATTTATTTCTGTACATCTAACTGTGGACAACTAGTTGTAGGTTACTAACGAGGATAACTAACTTAATAAACTTAAAACATCAAAATATATTAAAAGTGTTGTAAATATATTTTGAACATACTTTGATATATATGTATATATTGTTATAGGTTCGTGAATCAACCAGTGGCCAAGTCTTACTTCCCGATGAAGTAAAAATCTGTGAAGGTGAGTTATAGTCCCACTTTTAAAATCTAATATTTTTGGGATGAGAATACATGCAGGTTTTATAAATGATTTACAAAATAGACACAAGTACGTGAAACTACATTCTATGGTTGAATTATCGAAATCGAATATGCCCCTTTTTATTAAGTCTGGTAATCTAAGAATTAGGGAACAGACACCCTAATTGATGTGAATCCTAAAGATAGATCTATTGGGCCTAACAAACCCCATCCAAAGTACCGGATGCTTTAGTACTTCGAAATTTATATCATATCCGAAGGGTGTCCCGAAATGATGGGGATATTCTTATATATGCATCTTGTTAATGTCGGTTACCAGGTGTTCACCATATGAATGATTTTTATCTCTATGTATGGGATGTATATTGAAATATGAAATCTTGTGGTCTATTGTTACGATTGGATATATATAGGTTAAACCTATAACTCACCAACATTTTTGTTGACGTTTAAAGCATGTTTATTCTTAGGTGAATATTAAGAGCTTCCGCTGTCGCATACTTAAATAAGAACGAGATTTGGAGTCCATGCTTGTATGATATTGTGTAAAAACTACATTCAAGAAACTTATTTCGTTGTAACATATGTGTATTGTAAACCATTATGTAATGGTCACGTGTAAACAGGATATTTTAGATTATCATTATTTGATAATCTACGTAAAGCTTTTTAAACCTTTATTGATGAAATAAAGGTTATGGTTTGTTTTAAAATGAATGCAGTCTTTGAAAAACGTCTCATATAGAGGTCAAAACCTCGCAACAAAATCAATTAGTATGGAACGTTTTTAATCAATAAGAACGGGACATTTCACATGACAACCCCAACCGGACTGGACGACCAGTATTCAACGGTTGCACAGTACTTCGTTTCGGTGACTACACTTGGTACGGTGTAGTAAGATTTCATAATAAAGGGAATATGCGACATTGATTAAATGTTAAGTATGGTTATCAAGTGCTCAACAACTTAGAATATTTTTATTAAAACGTTTATATATGAAATCTTGTGGTCTATATTTATAACGCTGCCGGCATTAAACCTATATCTCACCAACTTTATGTTGACGTTTTAAGCATGTTTATTCTCAGGTGATAACTAAAAGCTTCCGCTGCAACATATTGAATTTAAGCAAGATCTTGAGTATGCATATTTGTGTCAAAAATAAAACTGCATATTGGAGAAGTTGTAATGTAAAATAGGTTGGAAATCGTGTTGTTATCATCACATGTAAAGTTTGTAAGGCTAAGATTATCACTAAACGATAATCATTATTATGTTGTTTAAACTTTGTATTTTTAATAAAAGTTATGGTTTGTATTGTAAAAACGAATGCAGTTTTCTTTGAAAAATGTCACATATAGAGGTCAATACCTCGCGATGAAATCATATGTTATTATATTTGTCCTTATGGTTTAGGACGGGTTATGACACTTGTAGTCACATCGGGTTCATTGTGGGTCGGGAAGTGTTACGGTGGTTTCGGTTAGTTATGTGAGTGATCAAACTCACGAGTTCAGCGCGTACTTAGTCACCCTATGTAGTGGGTGCACTATTGAGATTGTCATTGGTTGTATTTATCCATCGTAACTAGGATGACCAATTTATATGCGTGCGTGTGTGCGTCGAGGACTTGAATTCCGTGAAGGAATGCGACAAGTCTAATGATTTTAGTTGGGTTACGCTCGGTAGAGTGTGTGTGGTTAGAGAATCGTGATAGGATTCTAATTATGAGTCGCCTTGGAATTGGCGAATTGAGGAGTCTTCGGGTCATTAAACTCATGGGAGTGAGACCCATATGATGATGATTGTGTTAGTGTGTTGTGGATTATAGGGTAACACTCCTAACGGAATACCCCTTGTTGTTGTAGTTGCACCGATATGTGGAAGGGCGTAAGACTTGGTGTTTCCAAGCACCTCTCAGCGTTAGATGGAAGTTTTTTCGTTAGGCTATATTGATTGGCTTTGTGGAAATTACGGGTAGCGTGTGATTGCTAGGAACTTTCGATAATACAATAAACCGTAAGGTTTGTCGAGTAGGTATAACTTCGGGTCATTATTGTGGAGAGACGGGTGACATCGGGTGTGTGAAACCCAAGGTTCGAGATTCTAAAATTCGATAGGTTACGGAGGGAGTTTGCATGACACGGCGTCAGGTGCCTTCATATACCTGCTAGTGTGATGTTCAACTCCGGTGATGGTGTGATCGTTGTGCTTAGGGTGCCCGTGAGATACCCTTAGAGGCAGCGGAGATTACAATAGTGATTGACGGGTGATAGTGATTCGACGATTGCGAAAGTTGAAGTTTAAGAGCATTGCGGTCGATATAATTAATGCGTCAGATTGGTCACTCTTCCCCATGAGAGTGAGCAATAGTTGATAAAAGTTTGTTGCGTGGAAGGTCGGGTGACCTAGACCGAGATGCACGACTGATTAATCGGAGTGGCGTATGCCTAGGCTTAGAGGCGTACATAGGATTTTGGTGGAGTTCGCTTTATGAAAGATGAAGGGCTGTTAGTTGTTAATCGTGGTATAAAGGTGCGATGTCGTCGCCTGTACGACATATCTAGTGATTGTGCATGACGGCTCTGAGAGCCTAAAGTGAATTTATAGTGGTTTGGTGTGGATGACCAACGATGAAGGTGATCGGGTGTTTCGTGAAATGGGAACTCCGCAGGATGTTATCATCTTGGCGGTGAGAAATGGAGCTAAATCCTAAGTGGGGGAGTTTTTACTGATGTAACAAGGAAGCTTCGTTGGTGTTTGTATGGTGAAATGTCGGGGTGTACCCTGCTAAGCCTCAATAGGTGTTCAGAGTTCCTAACAAGGAAGAGTGACGGGTTTTTGATGTCGACTCGAGATCGTGCATTGTGATTGTGAGTTATTATTTGGGAATGTTATGCGTGAAGATTGTGATGATGGGATCGAAGGAAGTGTAAGACTTCCTATGTAAGGTGGTCGTATAGTACCAATGTGCGGTACGAGACCAAATGTGAAGTTTGAGATCCCGGAGTGAGAGAATGAAGAGGTCGTTGCGGGTGCTCCCGTATTGAAAAATCTGGGTTGGTGCGAAACTCGGGTAGTACTGTTGAGGGAGTATAAGTTTGATATCATGGCGAATGCTGTATTTTCCCTATCGGGAAATGTGATCTTAGAAATTTTCAGTGGATTATTCCACTTCATGGACGATTGTGAGGCAAGAGTGAAAGGACCCGTTCATATACATTATAAACGATTCACAATAGTTGATTACATCGCGAAGTATTTGACCTCTATATGATACGTTTTACAAACATTGCATTCGTTTTTAAAAGACAAACTTTCTTTACATCTAAAATTGACGGCATGCATACCATTTCATATTACATCCAACTATAATTGACTTAATATTAATCTTGATGAACTCAATGACTCGAATGCAACGTCTTTCAAAGTATGTCATGAATGACTCCAAGTAATATCCTTAAAATGAGCTAATGCATAGCGAAAGATTTCTTTAATACCTGAGAATAAACATGCTTTAAAGTGTCAACCAAAAAGTTGGTGAGTTCATTAGTTTATCATAATCAATCATTTCCGTAATAGTAATAGACCACAAGATTTCATATACATAAACGTTTTAATAAAAATATTCTAAGTGGTTGAGCACTTGGTAACCATACTTAACATTTAATCAACGTCGCATATTTCCTTTATTATGAAATCTCACTACACTGTACCAAGTGTAGTCACTGAAACGAAGTACTGTGCAACCGTTAAATACTGGTCGTCCAGTCCGGTTGAGGTTATCAGGCCCGATAGATCTATCAACAGGATTCGCGTTTACAATACCGCATGTAAATGATAGTTACCAAGCTATTAGGGAAAAATATGCAAAGTGGTACAACTCAACGTAGAATATGTTTTTAGTACTTGTGTCCATTTCGTAAAACAATTATAAAACAGTGCATGTATTCTCAGCCCAAGAGTATATATAAAAAGGGAGTAATGAAACTCACAATACTGTATTTCGTAGCAATTATGTATATGATGGCACTGAACAAGTGCAGGGTTTGTCTCGGATTCACGAACCTATATTAAGTATATATATTTATATGTTGGTCAATATCTGTCTAACAATTTAGGTCAAGTCGTAGTGTATCACAATCCTAATGCTCGAGACCGACATGCAAAAGTCAACAAAAGTCAACTTGACCCAAAATGACTTCCAAAATCTATACATGTTTATTATATAACTTATATATAGTCGTTTTATATATTTAAATATATTTATCAGATCTTATTATACTAAATAATACATGTCATTTATTAATAAATAAAAATTTATATTTAAATTCATATATGATAAAAATATACTTTTATATATCTCAAGTAATAAAATTTATAAAATTCACTTAATATCATAAAAATATAGTGGTATGTATTATTAATGTAATTATATTACGTGTGGTAAAAATATCTTTGTACGCATATTTATTTAATAAAATAATATTGATAATAATAATAATGATAAAAATAATAAAATTATAGTTTCAATAAAAATATTAATTTTTAGTAATAAAGATAATTTTAGTAATAACATCAACTGATAACAATTATAATAATCATTTTAATAATAATATTAAAATTAATAATAATTCAGTTGACCATATCTTTTAATCCGTTCATCGAACCCACACGATTTCTAAATGAAAAGTTATTAATTTTTCTTTAGCTTTTCAACGACATGCATATCATATACCTTATCTCAGTAGCATATGTATCAAATTCGTGATTTATCATAAACTATTTAACGACGAAACTAAGCATACAAACATGCATAATCATATATACTCGAGCACTAGTCAGGGATACACTATTAATATATAAAAGATAAGATATGAATGCTCACGTATCAATATTGTGATTCAATATTGCAGGAAAGTACGTAGACGCAACGAAAATGATAAACGTTAGGTTGACCTCACGAGCAATACCCTCGAACAATACCCATAACCTTCATAGCTATAACCCATAATTTCCTTAGCTCTATCCCGTTTGAAAACTTATTTTGAAATCGTCTGAATATAACTCCGTCGTAGTATTTTATGTATACTAATAATATCTTGAAATAATACTAAGTAAATATATATATATGTAATTCGATTGAGAGAGTTTAGAGAAATATATTTTCAAGTTTCTATGAAATAATGAAACCTATTGAATTCTATTTATAATAGATTTTTGAATTATTAAAGTGAATTATTAAAGTATGAATTATTAAAGTATGAATTGTTAAAGTGAATTATTAAAGTATGAATTATTAAAGTGAATAATTAAAGTATGAATTATTAAAGTGAATTATTAAAGTGAATTATTAAAGTGAATTATTAAAGTGAATTATTAAAGATAAAGTAAAGTAAAAGTAAACTAAAAGTAAAGTAAAGGTAAAGTTAAAGTATAGTAAAAGTTTAAAACTATGTACGTATAATACGCGTATAAATATATTTAATATTAATTTAAATCGTTATATCATAAAACATTTTAGAAAAGTAGAATTATATATATTCATAATAGTTTTCAAGTTTTTAAATTACAGTCTGTTGGTGAAGCATGGGATAAAGTCCAAAGGTTTAATAAACGTATGAAATCATCTTAATGAAAAATGTCGAGTTACTTAACTTGTCGATATCCAACATCTAAGTTATTTACACTCCACGTTCTTACTTATAGATCACTTTACCATTTTCCGAATATTGTCAAAAAGAATAGATTTCTTAAATCACAGTGGACCTCATAACATTGGCCCGTAATCATATCATAATATATCTGATAATTCAATCATTTGATATTATCTCTTAATTCTGTCGATAAATATATCGAAACAAATACGTTCATGTAAAGTATCATATATCTAATACTTTGTTAATGTTTTCAGTTAATATTATATATTATATATACATATCTATATACACATAATTGTTCGTGAATCGTCGAACACGGTCAAAGGGTAATTGATTACATGAATGTAGTTCCAAACTTTTTGAGATTCAACATTACAAATTCTGCTTATCGTGTCGGAAAAATATAAAGGTTAG
The DNA here is from genome assembly GCF_046630445.1 of Rutidosis leptorrhynchoides. Lineage (NCBI taxonomy): Eukaryota > Viridiplantae > Streptophyta > Magnoliopsida > Asterales > Asteraceae > Rutidosis > Rutidosis leptorrhynchoides. The sequence continues at coordinate 359,318,853 of NC_092334.1, read as the reverse complement.
GTTTAAATTTGGTCAGAAATTTCTGGGTCGTCACAGTACCTACCCGTTAAAGAAATTTCGTCCCGAAATTTGATCGAGGTCGTCATGGCTAACCATAAAAATGTTTTCATGACTGATATGTGTTGATAGATAGGATTTTATTACCATAGAGTAATATGGATAAAATGATCCGATTACTCGAAGCGTATGAGTGAAGCTATCACAAAATAGTGGAATGAAGAAAATAAGTTTCGTCATAATTTTTGACGTAGTCATGGTTGAATTTCGGAATTCAAGGGATTCAAAAAATATATATATATCTTGGAAATCTATAAGATCTGTTTCTTCGAGATTTAAGGAAATTAGGATCTCTTTAATCTAATGTGATGATCTGTCCCGATTACTACGTCTGATATTTCCCTTATATATTTACCTTTTCCATTCCATTAGTTTTTACCACTTCTATACTCAATTCCAATTTCAAAAGATTGCGAAAATGCTTAATCCAGTTCTAATCCTTGTCCTTATCCTTACTATCACAACAATCATTCTCCTTTTCCAACTTCCACTAGAGGAATCTGTTTTCTTCTACTTCGCCCTTGGGGTTATAGTGTTTTTAATTCTCCCGTGTATTTATGTTGCGATAAACATTGATATACACGGTTTGTAATTTATGTGTTGTTATTGGACTTTATATTCTCCCTTACATTTCGGAGTTTCATACTTTTGTTGTCTCTTCCCGGCTTTAAGTCAAGCGAATAATGGTCCAGAATTAGTAGGTATGAAGTTTTGGATGAACATAGTTAATGTTCTAAGAAGGAAATCGTAATGGTACGATCTTGATTTGGCAAATTACCAGAATATCCGGAAAGATAGAACTATCAAGAAGAAATGTTCTTAATATGATTGGAAATTTGGTAGAATGTAAGAGTCGTGTAAATGGCACATGATGACGGTATGTTCTGTGAATCATCACGTTCCATTAGAAACTCAGCATGAATTACTGTAATATAATCACGTCGATCAAGTGTTATTATATTATACTAACTCATGCTTCAGTTCCCAACACTACTTTAAAACATTCATATTTGAATTTTTTTTCAGAATTTAGAAACCAACACAGTTTCTTTTATGTTGCAGATATTATGGAGAGATAAATGATCTCAGATAAGAATAGTTGTGAAAATATCTCCAGAAATATGGAGAATATGTATAATGAGAGATACGAAGATATCTTATAATATTTAAGATAAGATGATGATGAAGAATAAGGTCCGCAAAGGTTTAGAGTCAGGAGCAAGGTATTCGTTAATGACTTCGTCAGAAATAGAATCATCAAGATTCTTTAAATACAGACTTTGGTCCTTGTATTTGTCCTTGGTCTCCTTCACGGTCTGCTCAATCCATTGTTCAGTACAAACTCTTCTCTTTTTCTGGGCTTTACCAACACATTATTCTTTGTCATCAAACTTTTGACTGTTAAAGTCGTTTACAGTTTCTGCTGCTTCATTAGCATTTCGAGAACTAATTCACAGTTTGAGATGTTTTTCAGAAACTTCACATTCGAAGTGTGTAAGTTTAGGAGATAGACGTTATATGTATATATAACTGTTGAAGTAGAAACGCTGCGAGATTTCAAAATACTGATTGCTGATTTTTCGTAATTGATATGACAATTATTGTTGCAAGATGCGGATGAGTAAGAGATGGAGTTTCAATGAATAAGTATAGTGACTTTTCGGAGAGGTTTAAGTCGAAGGTTAATGAAGTTGTTGATAAGTTTACTGCTAATGTGGTGAGATATGAAAGGTTTCCCAGTAACGATGGTGAAAGGGCAGTGTATCTATCGAAGTTATAATAAAATTAGTTTTACTGAAAAGTCGAAGTTGACTTGTTGGAGCTGTGACAAAACTGGCTACTTTGAAAAGAATAGTAAGGTTGTTTTTGCTAATAAATGCTAAAGATTTCAACGCGGTACATGTTAAACTATGACTTTGGATTCGAGAGTTTTTCAGGTACAAGACTTCGGGTAATGTGTGATTGGATCATCATCTCGTTTGTTCCTTATTTGAAGTGTCTTCCAAAATTTCGAAGCGTTTTAAATGCAGCTTATCATTGTCAATATCCAAAGGATAAATTCTTCATAAATCTCGATTGATTCTCGTATCCTTTTGAGTGTTACAATTAAAAGTGATGTTCTATCATAGTTTTGAAGTCAAAGTATAGCTTTGAAAAATGTAAGGATCTAAGAGTGATGGTTTTGCTTATATCTCGAGTTGCATTCTGAGATTTCAAAAATCAGAATAGGTGATTGAATTTGAATGAGTATGGTTGTTTTGATTTCTTATAAAAGAAGGTATACTATTGTGAAAATAGGGAGTATAGTTGATGATTTACTGAATTAGAATCAAAGAATGTAATATATTAATTGTGCATTTATATATCTCTCGGGTATTACCTACCCGTAAAAAAAATGTCACAAATAATATTTTGAACAAGAATTTTTCATTACACTCTTTATGAAAATATATGTATGTATATTTTCTTCAGATGTAATATAGATTTAATGAGTTAATATCATATTAAGCTCATTTGATTGTCGGCTTGGATTATTAAAGAATAATCTCTAAAACATTAGAGATTACATAATCTTCGCGGAGTATTTCGCTAATGTAATCAGTACTTCAATATTTATTCTTATAGATATTTTCTTAGTGAATTATGCTGATGCTCATAGAACTCTTGCTAACTTCACAAGATACGAATGTTGTTTTCCAGTAAGTTTCGAGTACATTGAAAATGAAAGTGTAAAATCAAACATGTTATTGAATGATACACTTGGTTTATTAAGAAACCGAATTCATTTAATTGAATCAAAGATTGTAGTTACGATGGTTAGGTTGTTAACGAAGGATGTACATCATAGCATATTAGTAATATGTATTTAACTGAGTAGTATCTACCCTTTTTCAATTCATATTCAATAGCTTAGTACGAAAGATTTTTATAGTTTCAGCATTCATATATATAAAATATATATATATATAATTTCTTCAGAAGAATGAGTTAATACTTCATAACTCATTGATACAAAATACTCGTTGTTGATCAATGATGACGTCCACAACGATTCTTGAACTGACGGAACTTGTGATGTTATAGGTGCTGCTAGTGCTGATGATGCTGACAGTACTAACGGTGATGGTGGTGCTGACGATATTGTTGATGCTGATGATACTGCCGGTAACTGCTGGTGATGCTGCTGAAGCTTGTGGTATTGAGGCTTGCGATGTGGATGTTACTGGCGGTATTGGTTATGCTGCTGGTGCTGCTGATGGTGTTTGTAATCCTTGCACCATGTGTTCCAAAGCCACTACTCGGGTCTCTAATGGTTGAGTTGACTACGGACCCATCCCCAATTCATCTAAAATAGATGATGGGAAATTGGTTGATCCATTCTGGTGATGCTACTTTCGAAGCTCAGGTAGATATCCATATCGGAATAGCTGTCGGAATCTGAGGAATTCGAACTGGTTGAGGGATCCATCTCGTAGGATCAGGGAAAGAATTTTTGGTATGAAATAGATTGTAGAATTTAGATTTGGTATTCTTCAATTACATAATTTGCATATGTATATATAATACCAAAATTCCGTAAATTACGGAGAATCTTTGAAAAGATGTCAGTTAAAGTTCACAGTAATAGATGTGCTAAGATAAGAATCCGTCTATACACTATTATGCAATAAATGCAGGAAAACGCGTCTAAACTTAAGATGATAAGCAGGTAATTTCCTAAGGATGATAAGTAGATGATTTTCGACTAGAATTGATAAGCAAACTTTTTGACATGCAGACACGGTCGAAGTCCAGACTCACTAATGCATCTTAACAACTATCAGTTAGACACACTAATGCAAGACCTGGTTCGCTAAGACCACCGCTCTGATACCAACTGAAAGGACCCATTCAGATACATTATAAACGATTCACAATAGTTGATTACATCGCGAAGTATTTGACCTCTATATGATACGTTTTACAAACATTGCATTCGTTTTTAAAAGACAAACTTTCTTTACATCTAAAATTGACGGCATGCATACCATTTCATATTACATCCAACTATAATTGACTTAATATTAATCTTGATGAACTCAACGACTCGAATGCAACTTCTTTCAAAGTATGTCATGAATGACTCCAAGTAATATCCTTAAAATGAGCTAATGCACAGCGGAAGATTTCTTTAATACCTGAGAATAAACATGCTTTAAAGTGTCAACCAAAAGGTTGGTGAGTTCATTAGTTTATCATAATCAATCATTTCCGTAACAGTAATAGACCACAAGATTTCATATACATAAACTTTTTAATAAAAATATTCTAAGTGGTTGAGCACTTGGTAACCATACTTAACATTTAATCAACGTCGCATATTCCCTTTATTATGAAATCTCACTACACTGTACCAAGTGTAGTCACTGAAACAAAGTACTGTGCAACCGTTGAATACTGGTCGTCCAGTCCGGTTGGGGTTGTCAGGCCCGATAGATCTATCAACAGGATTCGCGTTTACAATACCGCATATAAATGGTAGTTACCAAGCTATTAGGGAAAAATATGCAAAGTGGTACAACTCAACGTAGAATATGTTTTTAGTACTTGTGTCCATTTCGTAAAACAGTTATAAAACAGTGCATGTATTCTCAGCCCAAAAGTATATATATAAAAAGGGAGTAATGAAACTCACAATACTGTATTTCGTAGCAATTATGTATATGACGGCACTGAACAAGTGCAGGGTTTGTCTCGGATTCACGAACCTATATTAAGTATATATATTTATATGTTGGTCAATATCTGTCTAACAATTTAGGTCAAGTCGTAGTGTATCACAATCCTAATGCTCGAGACCGACATGCAAAAGTCAACAAAAGTCAACTTGACCCAAAATGACTTCCAAAATCTATACATTTTTATTATATAACTTATATATAGTCATTTTATATATTTAAATATATTTATCAGATCTTATTATACTAAATAATACAAGTTATTTATTAATAAATAAAAATTTATATTTAAATTCATATATGATAAAAATATACTTTTATATATCTCAAGTAGTAAAATTTATAAAATTCACTTAATATCATAAAAATATAGTGGTATATATTATTAATGTAATTATATTACGTGTGGTAAAAATATCTTTGTACGCATATTTATTTGATAAAATAATATTGATAATAATAATAATGATAAAAATAATAAAATGATAGTTTCAATAAAAATATTAATTTTTAGTAATAAAGATATCATTAGTAATAACATCAACTGATAACAATTATAATAATCGTTTTAATAATAATATTAAAATTAATAATAATTCAGTTGACCATATCTTTTAATCCGTTCATCGAACCCACACGATTTCTAAATGAAAAGTTATTAATTTTTCTTTAGCTTTTCAACGACATGCATATCATATACCTTATCTTAGTAGCATATGTATCAAATTCGTGATTTATCATAAACTATTTAACGACGAAACTAAGCATACAAACATGCATAATCATATATACTCGAGCACCCGTCAGGGATACACTATTAATATATAAAAGATAACATATGAATGCTCACGTATCAATATTGTGATTCAATATTGCAGGAAAGTACGTAGACGCAACGAAAATGATAAACGTTGGGTTGACCTCACGAGCAATACCATCGAACAATACCCATAACCTCCATAGCTATAACTCATAATTTCCTTAGATCTATCCTGTTTGAAAACTTATTTTGAAATCGTCTGAATATAACTCCGTCGTAATATTTTATGTATACTAATAATATCTTGAAATAATACTAAGTAAATATATATATGTAATTCGATTGAGAGAGTTTAGAGAAATATATTTTCAAGTTTCTATAAAATAATGAAACCTACTGAATTCTATTTATAATAGATTTTTAAATTATTAAAGTGAATTATTAAAGTATGAATTATTAAAGTGAATTATTAAAGTATGAATTATTAAAGTGAATTATTAAAGTGAATTATTAAACTATGAATTATTAAAGTGAATTATTAAAGTGAATTATTAAAGTGAATTATTAAAGATAAAGTAAAGTAAAAGTAAAGTAAAAGTAAAGTAAAAGTAAAGTAAAGGTAAAGTTAAAGTATAGTAAAAGTATAAAACTATGTACATATAATACGCGTATAAATATATTTAATATTAATTTAAATCGTTATATCATAAAACATTTTAGAAAAGTAGAATTATATATATTCATAATAGTTTTCAAGTTTTTAAATTACAGTCTGTTGGTGAAGCATGGGATAAAGTCCAAAGGTTTAATAAACGTATGAAATCATCTTAATAAAAAATGTCGAGTTACTTAACTTGTCGATATCCAACATCTAAGTTATTTACACTCCACGTTCTTACTTATAGATCACTTTACCATTTTCCGAATATTGTCAAAAAGAATAGATTTCTTAAATCACAGTGGACCTCATAACATTGGCCCGTAATCATATCATAATGTATCTGATAATTCAATCATTTGATATTATCTCTTAATTCTGTCGATAAATATATCGAAACAAATACGTTCATGTAAAGTATCATATATCTAATACTTTGTTAATGTTTTCAGTTAATATTATATATTATATATACATATCTACATACACATAATTGTTCGTGAATCGTCGAACACGGTCAAAGGGTAATTGATTACATGAATGTAGTTCCAAACTTTTTGAGATTCAACATTACAAATTCTGCTTATCGTGTCGGAAACGTATAAAGGTTAGGTTTAAATTTGGTCCGAAATTTCTGGGTCGTCACAAAGAGTGTCGGTATTGATTATCCCACGTAGAGACACGCGGATGTTGTTTGGTTGCACGAGTGTGTACCCTAGTGATATGACCCGTAGGTCGCATCAAAATGTTGAGACCATCCCTAACGGACGGTCTAGGTAAGAAGGTTCACCAGGATTTGGTGACTATTTTGTGAGTCGTCTGGCTAATTGTGGAAATTTTATGTTGATGTTTCGTCTAACTCGTGGTGTACTATTGTCGTCCTGGATTAATCCAGTGACATATAGTCGTGTGCGGATTGATCGGTGGGAAGGTGGTACCCCTGAAGTGATTATTTTAGGATTCCCGAAAATTCTTCGTTGAAGGAATGATCCGGTGTGGAGCCGGAGGAAGCTAGGTTCTTGGTCCAGGTAATATTCATGAATGATCAGTTGAGAAGTACGTTTATGAACCGATGGAGTACTGAGTTTTAAGGAAGCGTGAATCCTTCTCGAGGGGGATTAATGCAAGACATGGTTCATGATGTAGTGGATTTAGTAGATTGCGTTGGGTGATGTGGTTATGGATGTAGCTTTTTGCAAGTTGTAGCAAGAACTTGAAGTGATATGTGGTACTTTTCGTATTTCTTAAATGGGAATTCTGGACGTTGAGTGTGTGAGATATCGCTTGTTGCGGTAGTGCACGCTAGTGATTATTAGTGTGTGGTGAGATCTTAGAATTTACGAAAGATGTTATGGATGTCGGGCTTGGTTGTATTTCGTAGGATCGAGAGGCGTGACGATGATGGTTGTTGGTGAATTGTTCTACTTTGGGTTGATTGTGAAATGTATTGTACGAGTTGGGTACTCGGTGTAGGCGCAAACGGTTATTTTGACTCGAGGGTTGATTACCCGATATTGATGTAAAATGTGATGCGTTAGTGTACGAGGCGAGGATTCGGATGCGTGATTACTACATGTGTGACCCCGCGTTGGAAGCTGGAAGGTTCAAGGGGGAGTGCTTAACTTCTAGTATTTGGTGCGGATCACGAGGACGTGATCGATTCTAAGTGGGAGAGAGTTGTAACTCCCAAATATTTATAATGATGTACGTAGGGTGGGTGAAGCGTGGTATAAATTTAAAAGCAGACAGTCTGTGCAAACCCTTGTGCGTGCCGCGCAGGGTTAAGGGTGCGCGCCGCGCACCATGCCTGCGACAAATTTCTGTCTTTTTCCAATTTGAATTAAATGAGGGGCTTTTTGGTCATTTCACTTGAGGCCGGATCTGAGGCCATATCAGCTGGGTTGGATCTAGTTTTAGATCACTTTCACATCCACAAACACTCCCATCTTATCTTAGAGAGAGAGTGAGTGCTAGAGAGAGGAAGCTTGAATGGATGATGAAGATGGTGATTTTTGCTCAAATTGAAAGCGTTTTTTGGTTCCCCTTGGTGTTTCATGTTACTAGCTCGGTTTTGGAGTTGAGGTAAACCCTAGATTCGATTTAATTACTTTGATTTTGATTTGGGGTTAGGGTTTGAGCTAGTTAGGGTTATAAACCCCATTTCTTGTGAAATTTGGGGGTTATGGGTATTGTTAGTGTAATTAAACCCAATTATTGTGTGTTTAGGGTTAGATGACAAATTTGGAAGCATTTGTCATTGGTTTGGGTGTTAATCACTAGATTGTAAGTGTGTTGGTGATTTAGATGTTCATAAGAACATGTTAGTTGGTTAAAATGGGTGTTAACCTTGATTTGGAGTCAAACTAAGATATGAGGTCAAGATTTGATGAATCAAGTATATAAATGCTTGATTTAGGTGTTAATTGGTGTTTTGAAAATATAATCACTAGTCGTTAGTGATTTTGGGCGTTTTCGGGACTTATGTCAAAATGGGTGAAATGAATTGGGTCAAATTTGGTAATGACACTAAGTTTGGATTAATTGGATGATAAGCACTTTTGTTAAGTGTTTAATGGCGTTTGATATGATTACTACCTAAGTAGTAATTTAGTGTTAAGACCTAGGTTGGTTTAAATGGCGTCAAGTATAATTTACGTTAAATTGTACTTGTTGAATGGGTCGGAATTACCACCTGTAGTGGTAATTGGTGAAGTCCACTTTAGGTGTCTAAATGGGCGGATTGTGGAAGTAGGTATAAACTCTCGGTTAAGGGTTTTGGAGTCGAATTCTCTTGTAGAGAATGTATGTTGATTGTGTGTATATCTATATGCGTATTATAGGTAAAAGCTTGCTCGGTTGTGTTTGGAGGCGGTTTACATATATGATTTGTGCGGGCATCTCGAGGTGAGTGGAATGATTATATATGTGTGTATATAGTGTATTTACTTGTACGAGATTCGATGTGAGTTTAAGTTCGGGCGGTCGATACCACATCGGGTCAATATATGATATGGGTTTAAGTTCGGGCGTTCGATGCCATGTCATGTATGTGTGTGGGCGTGTAGGGTGGGTTTAAAGTTCGGGCGTTCGATACCACATTACACGTGACGGGTGGGTTTAATGTTCGGGCGATCGATACCACTCCGGGATTAGTGTTATAATTCGTTGTGCGCTAACGGTTGTTGGGAACACCGATGGGAAATTCGAAGTACCATTCCTTTGTACTATTGGTTAACCATGGTTATGTGTTGTAGTGTAGCATAATATATTATTCGAGTTATATATGCTATTGTTGTGCTAGCTTGTGGTCTTGAAGATTGTAGCGTTATACTTTACGATGGTATGCTATATAAATTGCTAGCGTGTATGAGGTATTTGTGTAAGTGTTTGCAAGTAGGTATATTATATATGTATATGTATAATTATTGCATTCACTAAGCGTTAGCTTACCCTCTCGTTGTTTACCTTTTTACAGGTATCGTGTTATGAAGCTAGTTAGTCGTTAGACTAGTTGTGTAGGAGCGCTGGGGCTCGACGGGGTAGCTATTGGATATTTGGACGCGGATTGGGGATTTGGTAGTCCCCGGGATTATACTCTTGGTATCAGGTTAGGTTATAGAGTCCTAACTCGTCTAAATGTAGATTGGGTTGAACTTGTATTTTTGTACTTAATGGTAATTTGGGCATATGTGGGCCTGGTGTCGTAAAACTCGTTTTATTATTGGAACGTGTTAGTTTTACTTATTGTAATATGTCGTGAAAGCCGTTTTGTCAAATAGTGTTTGGAAGTGGTAGATCTTTTTGCGTAAAATGAACATTTTGATCAGAACTGTCCAGGCCTATGTGCGCAACGTGCACATAGGGGGTTGCGAGCCGCGCACCCCACTGTAAATAAAAAAAAAATTCTTTTGATGCTTATTTGGTTGGATAACGGGTTGAGTCGTTGCAAGACACAAGTAATCGAAATTACATTCTATGGTTGAATTGTTATACCGGATATCGCCCTTGTTGAACTTGGTAACCTAAGAATTGGTGTTTATTTTAATTGCCACCAATTGACGCGAATCCTAAAGATAGATCTATGGGCTTTGACACGCCCCAGTCAGAGAATTTGAACTGCTTTAGTACTTCGATGTTTATATATTTGGGGATATTCTAGATGCATTTTGTTAATGTCGGTTACCAGGTGTTCAATCCATAGGAATGAATTTTAAACACTTGCGAGTGTATGATTATTGAATGAAATCTTGTGGTCTATTAAAATGATGGAAATGAATGTTTATGATAAACTAATGAACTCACCAACCTTTTGGTTGACACTTGAAAGCATGTTTATTCTCAGGTATGAAAGAAATCTTCCGCTGTGCATTTGCACATATTAGAGATATTACTTGGAGTCATTCATGACATATTTCAAAATATGTTGCATTCGATTCATTGAGTTCATCAAGATTATTATTAAGTCAATTATAGTTGGATATATTATGAAATGGTATGCATGCCGTCATCTTTCGATGTAATGAAAGTTCGTCTTTTAAAAACGAATTCAATGTTTGTAAAATGTATCATATAGAGGTCAAGTACCTCGCGATGTAACCAAATGTGATGTATTCATCTAGATGGATAATGACGGGGCACTACAGTTGGTATCAGAGCGGTGGTCTTAGCGAACCAAGTCTTGCATTAGTGTGTCTAACTAGTAGTTGTTAGGATGCATTAATGAGTCCGGACTTCGACCGTGTCTGCATGTCAAAAGTTTTGCTTATCAGTTCTAGTCGTAAATCATCTGCTTATCATCCTTAGGAAATTACCTGCTTATCATTCTTAGTCTAGACACATCTTACTGCATTGATTGCATGAATAGTGTATAGACAAAATTCATATCTTAGCGTATCTGCTAATTCATACCTTAGCGTATATGTTACTGTAAACTTTGCCTGACATATTCCGTAAATTTCTCCGTAATCTACGAAGTCTTTTGTTCTATATATACGGATATTCTATGTAATTAGAATACCAGTCGATAGTCGAAAATCATTTCATATCGAAAAATCCTTTATTCAATCGTACGAAATGGAACTCGCCACTAGTTCAAGTTCTTCAGAATCCGACAGCTATTCCGACATGGATGTTCAGCTAAACTCCGAAAGCAGTGTCACTAGAATGAATCAACCAATCATCCATCCCAATTCATCTAATGGGTTCATAGATGACTTAACCGATGGAGACGCGAAGAAGGCGATCCTTTCCACCAACCGAATTCACCTCTTGACGGAGAACCCGAAGCACTTACCGGCGAACCAGTCTGAAACACCATTTTCACCCTCATTTCCTGAATACCTCGCCACGATTATATTATATCTAAAATTCTAAACCTTATTCATTCACTCATTCTGACCGACAATCATCCCGGAATAATAGAAGAAGTCAACGAACTTCGCGCTTGAGTAATTAATTTAGAGAATAGGGTGCAAAACGTACCAGCTTCAGCAACATCACCGACACCAACAGTACCATCAGTAACAGCACCAGTACCATCAACAATCCATGCCTCAACATCTCATTCTGTACCTCAAGTATAATCATCGTTTTACGTATCATTCTACATCGATTATCTTCGTTCTACATGACGATTATGTAAACTCTAATGTTTTAGAGATTATGTATCATAGTTCTAATCGTAAATCTGATGAGTTTAATATCACATTGACTCATTGAATCCATGATTACATCTGAAGAAAATATATATGTATATATGTTTTCATAAGGATTTTAATTAAAAATTCTTTTGTACAAGCTGTTAATGGTGAGAATATTTTAACGGGTAGGTAATACCCGAGAAATATTTAGATTCCACATTAATAAGTTACACTGTACATTCTTTCGAATCTGATTCAACGGTCATTTAATATCCTACTCATATTCACAGATATACGAATCTGCTCATCACAGAATAACCATTTTCATCCAATTTAATATTTGGATTTTGATCTATCAGAATCCAACAAGTGGCATAATGAAGAGAACATTTGACAAAATAAAATTTGTTAGAAACAAACAAATTAACTATGAGAAATTTTGTTAAGAATCCACGCTAACAAAATCCTAGCTAATTGTTCCTAGCTAACTATTAATTCCATATTACATTTTATTTATCGCAATTTATTTATCGCAATTTAATTATCGCAATTTATTTATCGCAATTTAAATTCTCGCAATTTTATTTATCGTCATTTAATTTCTGTTATTTATTTTACGCACTTTAAATGTCGGGACACGTATACAATGTTTTGACATATCATATCGACGCATCTATATATATTATTTGGAATAACCATAGACACTCTATATGCTGTAATGTTCGAGTTCGCTATACAGGGTTGAGGTTGATTCTTAAATAATATATATACTTTGAGTTGTGATCGAGTCTGAGACATGTATATAATGGGTCACGATACGTATTAATTAATTCGAATATTATAAACTATATATGAATTATTGAATTAGTAACTGTGGACTGTTAACTGTGGACTGTCAACTGTCAACTGTGGACTACCAACATTGGACAATTAAAATGAATTAAAATATTGATTATAACATATGAAACTAAACAATTCTTCAAGTTTTCCACTTGATTTCATCTTAAACCTCATTTGTATCTTGACGATTACAATCTGCGTTCAAACCTTTCATGATTCTTGAAAACACCTCAATCGAGAGGATGAACCAACCGCACTTCATCTACGGAAGGAACGATTTATGCATATAGTATTGCACCTGAAAAACTCTCTAAAACTGAGTAAACGTTTAAAGCATAGCTGTGCTAATTCCTTTAGCGTTACTATTACCGAAAATAACTTTGCAATCTCTTTCCAAATTAGCCAATTTTGTCACAGCTCCAGCAAGTCAACTTCGACTTTTCGTTCGAAACAACCTTATTATAACCTTGATATATATGTGTGCTCTTTTATTTTTACCGGAAAACCTTTTCTATTCCACCATATTACCATCAGCGTTTAATCATCTAAAAACACAATTCTCTTGAAACCACCTCGGATTGATAACCGATGATTCAGATATCGTAGCATTAAATGCAGAGGAAACAGAAAAAAATTGTAGATGATCTAAACGGCCAAAAGTTTGATGATAAAGAAGGGAGTGTTAGGAACGCTCGATAGAAAATTTGGTACTGAAAAATGAATTGAGCAAACCATGAAGGAGGCTATGGACAAATCACAAAGACTAATTCTGCCTTCAAAGAATCCTGATGATTCTGTTTCTAATGAAATCTTTAGTGAATACCTTACTTCTTAATTGCTTTAAATCATTGTGAATGAATTTCTTCATCACACTATGATTCTAAAAATTCTAAGATATCATCGTATCTATCATTATAAATATCTTCCATGTTTCTGAAGATATTTTCATAACTATTCTTATCTGAAATCGTTTATCTCTTCGCAATATCAGTATTACATCACAAAAGAAACTATTTTAGTTTCTAAATTCTGAAAACTTCGAATTTAAAATATGAATGTTTTAGAAGTAGTGTTGGGAACTGAAGCATGAGTTAGTATAATATAATGACACTTGATCAACGTAATTATATTACAGTAAGTCATGCTGAGTTTCTAATGAAATGTGATGATTCACAGACCATAACGTCATCATGTGACATGTTACACGACTCTTACATTCTATCTAATCTATAAACATATCGAGAACATATCTTCCAAATAGTTCTATCTTTTCTTTTGAATTCTGATAATTTAACCAATCAAGATCGTGCTGTTACAATCTTTTTTAGAACATTAGTCATGTTCATTCGAAATCACATACATATGAATTCTGGACCATTATTCGATTGACTTAAAGTCGGGAAGAGAAAACAAAAGTATGAAACTTCGAAATATAAGGGAGAATATAAAGCCCGATAGCAACACATAAATTATAAACCGTGTATATCAATGTTTATTGCAACATAAAGACATGGGAGAATTAAAAATATTATAACCCTAAGGGCGAAGTAGAAGAAAACAGATTCCTCCGGTGGTAGTTAGAAAAGGAGAATGATTGTTGCGATAGTAAGAATAAGGACAAGAATCAGGACTGGATTAAGCATTTTCACAATCTTTTGAATTTGGAAATTGAGTATAGGAATGGTAAAAGTAATGGAACAGAAGAAGTTAATTTATAGTGAAATATCTGATAAAGAAATTAAGGCAGATCTCAGCATTTAATTAGAGAAATCCTAATTTTCTGAATTACCGAAGAATCAAATCTTATAGAGATTCGAAGATTATCTTTAAATCACTGAAATTTCGGAAATCAATCATGTCTACGTCAAAAGATATGACAAGACTTTATTTTTCTCATTTCGTTCTTTTGTGATAGCTTCACCTATACTCATCGCGTAACCGAATTGTTTTATTCATATTCCTCAACATTGATAAAACTCTATTTATCAACTCATATTCGTCATGAAAACAGTTTTTTTGTTAGCCATGACGACCTCGATCAAATTTCGGGACGAAATTTCTTTAACGGGTAGGTACTGTGACGACCCAGAAATTTCCGACCAAATTTAAACTTAATCTTTTTATGATTTCGACACAATAAGCAAAGTCTATAAAGTTGAGTCTCAAAAAGTTTGAACTATTTTCATATATTCATGTGACCTTCGATTGTCCCCGATGATTCACGAACCATTGCTTGTAAATATGTAGATATATATAAATATGTGTATATATAAATATATGTATAATATATATAATAACATGAACATTAATAAACTATTATTTAATATGTATATTTCTTGTATAAATATATTGTTATATTTAATTTAATTATTTAATATATATTTATTTGCGTAGTAAATTTTGTTATTTAAAACTGTTTATATATATACATAGTGTATATTAAAGATAATTAATTTTGAGCTTAAATGGTAAATGTCTGTAACTTTCGGTTGACGTTTAATTATTTTTAAAATAGGTCTAATATATATATATATATATGAAGTTTTAAAATAAAAGTTGTTCCAAAATTTGATTAAAAAGATAGTAGTTTTAATAAATATTTTTTTTACCTTTTCAATCTAAGTTTTTGTACTCCGTACATATAAATTGGAACAGAAAATAAATAATTATCGAATCTTTTTGATCAGGTTTCAAACAGGTAATGACCAGAATAAATAAATGGTTTTAATTTAAAAATTTGGGATTTTTAGGAACAATTTTATACGTTAACTGTTTAGCAATAGACACGATAGTACTATGAGGGAAATAAGTGTCGGCAGAGAACTCTCCTGTGATTTAATTATTAACTAAATAGGGTCACTGTTTCCTTTTCTTATTTATCTCACTCTTTATATATACAAGGGCATACATAGATATATAGGATATATATCATATACATACACGAACCAAGTACACATCTCCTTCACCTTGGCACCACCAGCCGCCACCTCTATCCGATACCACCACCACTCTCCACCAAGATCCTTCACCGGAGCATCTAAGGCCACCAATCCCATCAGTCACTATACATCACCACCGAGACCACCTCCAATCGTCATAAGTTGCTGCACCGAGAGACCACCACTTTGAACCACCATAACCATAACCATAAACCTCCATCTCTCTCTCTCTTCCTCCTTTCAAACGATAAAACTCCATTGAAGGCTACTACTGTTACAGCCATCGAATCCATCACCTTCACAACTCAAGAACACCACCCCTCTCTCTTTACTCTCTCTCTTTTCTCCTTCTTCGTAAAACCACCACCAACGCCACTCTAACTTAATCGTTTTCTTTCTATTTAAAACGCAAGATCAAACCAGAATCAACCTGATGCTGTTCATCGAATAAAATAATGATAGTAATAATACGTGATGTTATTGATGATGCTACGGTGACGATAGGATGATGTGATGATAATAATGGATAGATGATAGGAGATGATTATGATGAAGAAGACAATGAATAGTGTGGAAGATGATATGAAAACAATTATGATATAATGATATAATGATGATTATGTAAAAATAGTTGTGATAATGGTAATGATAAACAATGGTGATGGAGTATTGTTACGCTATTCTGTTATTGTTGCTCTACTGATCGAACACCATAACCTGTTTCTATTTTCGATCGATGAATAGCAGCCAAGTCGAAGGTTACAGCTGTTATTTGTCTGATTGCTCGAACCTAACCAAAACGAAAAATACTTAAACTGCTGTTAGTTGATCAATTGCGTCTTCTGATTAATAGTTGATGTTCCGATTTCCACTAGCATCAAAAATTTTATTTTATCTGTTGCTACTACTGCTACAGATCGAATTATTGATGTGCTTTTTGTTTCTATTCGGATGGACCCCAAATACCATCCTTGAACGTTGATATTTTGATCTTAAACTTGATCGGCTGCTATCCTTCTATTTAACCTTTACTAACTGGGCTGCTAATTTTCTCTTGGGCCTTCACTTGAACTAGAGCCTAGCAAACAACCTAACCATATGAAAGGTCCAACGATATGACCCTAACAATTGGTACGTGATTCACTGCTGCTGCTATTATTTTTTTCTGTTCCGGTTAATATAATGAAGGGGTGATGACGATTAAGGATGAGGATGACTTGAATAACGGTATTAATGATGTCGTGAATGATAAGGAACGATGATGATAATGATATTAATGATGAGGATTAGATGATAAGAAAAGATGATGTTATTATGATGATGATGAGGAAGAACCGAACCCACCTGTCGAGTTTTAGTTGATATCTCGTTTCTGTTTCATATTTTTTTCTGTCGATTTTAGCTCACAACAAATTGGACAGCTGATAGACCATGTTAATATTGGACTACTAATGGGCCATGATAAAAACCCACTTAGTTCTTAATTGAGTTTTAAGAAGGCAACATACAAATATGAGATAAAGGGATTTAATGAGCTAATTAATTCAGGAAGTATTAAACAGTTCAATGGTTTGGGTGTATGTTTGTGGAGCGAGAGGTTGTGGGTTCGAACCCGGTCTGAGGCATTTATTTTAGGAAAAGCTTTTAAAGGTAGTCTTCATTTATTATTATTAGTATTATTATTATTATTATTATTATTATTAACAGTATTTATTGTTGTTGTCATTAATTGATAAAAATATCATTTTTTTATCATTATTATTATTATTATTATTATTATTATTATTATTATTATTATTATTATTATTATTATTATTATTAACATTATTTTATCAAATAAATATTAAATACATAAAAACATATTTGATACATAATTATATTAGTATTACATAAAATCTTGGGATAAACAAATTAACATTAATTATATAAATATTACATATAACCAATTATTAATTACTTATATACATATATTAATATAACCATATGAATAAATATTAATTTTCATTATATACAAAATAAATATATATAATATATAATTTAAGATATAAATGAAATATATATTTGGATTTAGTAAAAAATTTATATAAACTACAAACAATAAATATTTAAATATTATTTAATTAATAGGTGAAATTATTTGATTACAATTATAGGTGTTAATATGTATATTTGATATAGGTTCGTGAATCCGAGGCCAACTTGCATTGTTCAGTTTCGTCATATGTATTTTTACTACAAAATACAGAATTGTGAGTTTCATTTGCTCCCTTTTTAAATGTTTTTGCAATATATATTTTTGGGATTGAGAATACATGCGCTTTTATAAATGCTTTACGAAATAGACACAAGTAATCGAAATTACATTCTATGGTTGAATTGTTATACCAGATATCGCCCTTGTTGAACTTGGTAACCTAAGAATTGGTGTTTATTATAATTGCCACCAATTGACGCGAATCCTAAAGATTGATCTATGGGCTTTGACACGCACCAGTCAGAGAATTTGAACTGCTTTAGTACTTCGATGTTTATATATTTGGGGATATTCTAGATGCATTTTGTTAATGTCGGTTACCAGGTGTTCAATCCATAGGAATGAATTTTAAACACTTGCGAGTGTATGATTATTGAATGAAATCTTGAGGTCTATTAAAATGATGGAAATGAATGTTTATGATAAACTAATGAACTCACCAACCTTTTGGTTGACACTTAAAAGCATGTTTATTCTCAGGTATGAAAGAAATCTTCCGTTGTGCATTTGCTCATATTAGAGATATTACTTGGAGTCATTCATGACATATTTCAAAAGACGTTGCATTCGAGTCGTTGAGTTCATCAAGATTATTATTAAGTCAATTATAGTTGGATATATTATGAAATGGTATGCATGCCGTCATCTTTCGATGTAATGAAAGTTTGTCTTTTAAAAACGAATGCAATGTTTGTAAAATGTATCATATAGAGGTCAAGTATCTCGCGATGAAATCAACTATTGTGAATCGTTTATAATGTTTATGAACGGGTCCTTTCAAAAGCCCCGGGACCCGACGGTTTTAACATGAATTTTTTTTCAAAATATTGGGATGTTGTCAAAGAAGACCTTCTCACAGTATTCACTCGTTTTTGGGAGGTTGGTGAGATCTCTAAAGGTTGTAATTCCTCTTTTGTTGCATTAATCCCGAAAAAGAATGACCCACAAGGATTTGGTGATTATCGTCCTATCAGTTTAATCGGGAGCCTTTACACATTTCTATCTAAAATTTTGACCAAAAGGCTACAATGGGTTATTTCTTCGGTTATCGGTTTCGAACAAAGTGCATATATTAAGAATCGATATATTCTTAATGGTGTGTTAATTGCAAATGAAGTCCTTCATTATATAAAGTAACCAAAAGAAAAGGATTCTTATTTAAAGTCGACTTTGAGAAGGCTTTTGATAGCATTAGTTGGGACTTTCTAATGGAAATTATGGAGTTAATGGGTTTCGGTCTCTGATGGAGACAATGGATCTTCACATGTCTTTCATCCGCTTCCATTTCGAATTTGGTTAACGGTTCCCCAACTAAAGAATTTACTCTTCAGAAAGGCGTGAGGCAAGGGGATCCCCTCTCCCCTTATCTTTTTATCATGGTCGCCGAAGGTTTGAACCATCTAACTAAATCAGTTGCACTTCATAACCGATTTTCAGGGATTCCAATTGGGCCCGTGTCACGCATTTGCAATACGCGGATGACACTTTATTTTTTGGTGAATGGAATAAACGTAATGTGCAAAATCTTACTAAAATTCTTAAGTGCTTTGAATCGACATCGGGATTAAAAATCAATTTTCATAATAGTTATGTTTATGGACTTAGGGTCTCAAAAGTAGAAACGGAAAATATGGCGGCCTGGCTTGGGTGCGTAGCAGGTACACTCCCTATTACCTACCTTGGGCTTCCACTTGGATCGTCGATGAAACTCTCGAAGTCATGGGATCTGGTATTCGACAAGTTTGGTAAGAGGTTGCGGATTGGAAAGCTAGATCCCTCTCGTATGGTGGTAGACTTACATTAATTAAATCGGTATTATCTAGTCTACATCTTCATTTCTTTTCGCTTTACTTATCCCCTTCTTGTGTAATTGATAAACTTGAGGGTTTGAGACGTCGGTTTTTTGGGCGGGTCTTCCGAGGTCTCAAAAATGGCATGGGTTAAATGAGATACTTATCTTAAGCCTCGTGAATTTGGTGGGTAAGATATTGCCCCTCTTACTTTTAAAATTCGCGCCTTACTTGCAAAATGGTGGTGGCGTTTCAAACATGAAAATGACTCACTTTGGGTGTCTATTATTAAAAATATATACGGTGAGGACAGGGGCCTTAGCACTTCTTTTTCTCCCCCTTCCTCACGAGTTTCTTCCACTTGGGAGGGTATCTTTAAGGTGGGTAAAAATATCTTTAATGCAAACTCCGCTTTCGCTAATTCTTTCAAATTAAAGAGTTGTAGATAGGTCTATTACACGTTTTTAGGATGATTTATGGCTTGGGGAGACGGTTCTTAAAGAAAAATTTAATAGGCTTTATAGACTTGACACAAATAAATTTACCACAATTCTTGACCGGGCTCGATGGGAGGGTGGGAACTTTCATGCCACTTGGTGTTCATCCCGCAATATCTCAGGGAGATTGGCCGGGGACCTCACCATCCTTACTAATCTTTTATCTAGTTTTATCCCTTACAGCTCAGGTCGAGAAGAATGCTCATGGTCTTGGAGTATGGATGGCTCGTTTTCGGTTCACAAGCTTACGGATATTATGGTTCGGAGCAGCCCTGACATCGCACCTGTGAGTATAAAGTCGCTCCGCAACAACCTGGTCCCTCTCAAAGTTGAGTTGTTTATTTCACGTACTCGACACAAAAGGTTACCTACAAGAGTTGAACTTGACAAGAGAGGTATGGACTTGGGTACCGTACGTTGTCGGGTTTGTGATAATGGGTTGGAATCAGTAGAGCACTCCATCATCTTATGCATGTTCGCTTTTGACATTTGGAATCGAGTTTATGATTGGTGGAAGCTCGACCCTTTTACAAACTTGAGTATAAATGAATCTTTTCTTGGGAATGGGTATAATTTCACCTCCGACTTGGGAAAACAGTTGTGGCAAGCTATGAAATAGGTTACGGGATACATGATTTGGGAAATTAGGAACGCTTTCATTTTCACTAAGATAAAACCGACATGTGCAATGGTTTTCAAAGACATCAAACTTAAATGCTTCGAATGGTTATCTAATAGGATCAAAGGCACCAATGTTGAATGTGATGTCTGGCTTGCTAATCCACGAGTTTACGATTCGTTAGCTTTATCGTCTAGGAGATCCGGGATAGGTTAATTTATTGTCCTCCACGCAGGTTTTTTGCCCCACTCCTGGAGTAGTCGTTTTGGTCGAGAGAATTTGGGGTGGATCGGGGTGCTTTATCGTTGAATTGCCAATACTGTACTCTGTCCCCACTCCAGCTTGTTCTTCTCAAGTCCAATCTCGCCATTAATGATAATAAACGGACTAAGGCGTTTTCCTGCACACTTGTGGAGTCTTACTATCTCGGTTATATATATTTTCGTTTTGTTATCCTAGATGTAGTTCCGTTTTTGTAATTGTGACATTATTGTAATTATTTCGTGTTGATATATAATATATATTTTCTTTGTCGTTAAAAAAAATAAAACACTCTCATGACAATATTATAATATTTGAAGCATTTTGTACAACGTTATGGTAAAACACATCAATGACCATATGTACAATATTTTAAGCATTATGTACAACCTTATGATAAAACATCCCATGACCATATGTACAAACTTTAAAATAAATATTACAATCTTTTACAAAACACCCATGAACATATGTACAAACTTTGAATCATATTGTACAACCTTCATATAATTATTGTATTTTAATATTTTTTAAAATAATTCAAGAGACATTTGTTATTACTAATAATTATTATTAAAATTTAAAAATATAAATATTCAATTTTTAAGCAAATTTATTATTATTATTTGTTATTATAATTATAATTATAATTATAATTATAATTATAACTATAACTATTATTATATTATTAATTTTATTCAAATATGGGTTCCATTTACGGGTGTCTCATTGTAAAAACAACGACAAGATTCTTAGTCGAAATCCGTAGTTTCACGGGTCATTAAACTAAATGACTTTATTATTTACATTTACTTAATACGTAAAACATATAATTAAAATATTTCGT
This sequence comes from Rutidosis leptorrhynchoides, assembly GCF_046630445.1. Lineage (NCBI taxonomy): Eukaryota > Viridiplantae > Streptophyta > Magnoliopsida > Asterales > Asteraceae > Rutidosis > Rutidosis leptorrhynchoides. Next base: position 359,296,974 of record NC_092334.1, on the reverse strand, counting down.
TTAAACAAACATGTGATTCTACGGGTAATTTCACTAGTAATATTTTAAAACTCAAATTATATGATGGTGGATGCCGATAGGATTAAAATTAAATTCATATTATCTAGTACTTAAAATTGTTTTTTAGTGCCTTCAAATTTTCAAGGTTTGCTTATTGTTTTAATATATTTTTATAATTAATGGCTCCAAAATTTGATTCTGAACCTCAAAAACGTCGAAAAAGATTTCAAGATCTAATAATGTTGGTGAAAATAACAGTAAATCATGTTAACTTTAATACTAGTGATGAACACGAGATTTTTAAGGCGATGATGAAGCTAAAAAAATCTCCATTAAATTGTCTTGATTAGGTGTTCCCTTGAAAGCGTATAAATTGCAAGAAAAAACAATTTGATGAAAACTCACGGAAATAAAATGCTTTAATTATTATTATTATTATTATTATTATTTTATTATTATTATTATTATATTTTAATATTATTATTATTTTATTATTATCTATATACAAGGTGTGGTTTGTAATCGTTTTGGCGACTCCCACCTTATCAAACGACACCCAACCAAACGCAACCCCAAAAAACGCAAAACACTCCCCTTAACTATAACCAACTTACAAAAACTACACTAAACTTCAGGGGGTAAAACATAAATTCTTTTACTTAAAATAAAAACTCCACTCAAACGCTCCGACTTCCCGTATCTTCCTGCTCGACACGAGTTAAATTTCACCGACCACACCGTTAAATTCGAAATTTTTTTATGAACAAAACAAAACTAACTACGTTCGAAACGGACACTTTTTAAAAAACGCTAAACACAATGACAGCCCGTATTTTCCTGCTCGCCGCGAGTTTAATTTTTTCGACAGCATCGTCAGACTCGAAATAATTTTATGAACAAAACGAAACTAACAACTTTCGAAACGGACACTTTTTAAAAAACACTAAACACGACAGCCCGTATCTTACTGCTCGCCGCGAGTTAACTTTTTTCGACAGCATCGACAGACTCGAAATAATTTTATGAACGAAACGAAACTAACTACGTTCGAAACGAACACTTTAAAAAAACGGTGAAGACAACGACATTTATAATGGCGCTTAACACATGAGTAGGGATGTCATCGGGTCGGGTTTGGTCGGGTATAGGCAATACCAAACCCAAACCCGATTAAGAAACTCACTCCCAAATCCGATACCATACCCGGCGGGTAACCATTAACTAATTAACCGTCGGGTAACGGATTTCCTCACGGATAATCGGGTATCCATTTAATTCAAATCAAATTAAATTAAATGTTAAAGAATTTACAAACTACGTTACTAATTGAGATTAAAATGTTAAAGAATCTTACTGTGTAGCTTGTTCATAGTAGCATTCAAGGATTAATCTCAGTTACCTTTCTGTACTCGGATGTAATGTATGTATGTTTTTCTTGTCCATTTTGGTGGGCTTTATTGAGTGGGCTAGTAGGATATAAGTCCAGGTTGGTATTTGTTTGTAACTTTCAATGTAATATATTGAATAAACTAATCGGGTATATGGGTCGGGCATACGGGTCGGGTATATGAGTTTTTATATAAAAACCAAACCCGAACCCGAATTCGCGAAAAAAAGTAAACCTATACCCATACCCGACCCTAAACCCGTATACCCGAACCAAACCCGGACCAATAATATCGAGTTTCGGGTTTACCCATCGAGTATGGGTATTTTTGCCATCCCTACACATGAGCTGTTTTTCCTTCTGTAAATACAGAAAGCTACGTTAAATATGAATACGCAGGCAGAAAGCCCCCGCCTCATCGCGCGGGCCGGATCCGGACTAGTATTATCTATCGATGAAAACATTCAGAGTTAATTATACTTTATACATTAGTGGATTGCCTCTCTTAGAACAAGATTTAAATGATACAAAGAGTATGCAAAAACTTTTGATTTTCTATTTGCATATAACAAGTTAAAATTTGTGGAGATCTTAAGATATGTTGCAGTTGTCTTGAAGACACTCTCAAGATTAAATGAAATTTATATATTGATGCAAATGAACTTTGTATGTTGAAGGGTGTTTGAAACGTTATTTACAAGTGTACTTATGAGATGGGCTGATGTTTCAATATTTTTGAAAAAAAAAAAAGGTCGACTGCTTTCACAATGTAATAATTAATTATTGAGTACTGTTGACTCTCTAATAACTATGATATGTGCAGAAATAAGTTTTTAAAACTGAAGTTGTTGAAGTATTTGGTGCGTCTACCATGCCACAAGACTTTATGAACTGGCGTTGATAACTATTGAAAACAATGAAAATATATGAGAGTGTTGACTATAAGTGTTGATTAACAACTTCTTTTCTATAAATTTTTTTTTTTTTTTTGAAAAGCATAGTATATTATATATGTAATGAAATATACATAGATTATGGGACAGGCTTAAGATTAGCCAATTACCCATGACACAAATGATACAAATGACTACAAATTGAAATACAAACACGTGAAAGAAATATGGACAAAATCTCAACCCGGATCTCTATTGTTTACTTGCGGGAAGCACAACGAACTCGGATGTAGAAGCCATTGGTGCCAATCAATCGATTTAATCCTCGAATGGCTAATGATCCATTCAAAAGTCTTGATTTGAATTTCGCTTATAACTCTCGGAGGTGCCCAACAATCATCTTTGAACGTTTGTTGGTTTCTATTTTTCCAAATGAAATATCCCGTGGTCCACACTATTGCTTGCCATATTTTCTTTTTAAACCCGGAGGACCCAATATAACCGTCCCCTTTAAGAATGTTGTCGATGTTATCATTCAAAGGGAAGGATAAACCCCACCACTTATACACACCTAGCCAAATATCCTTTGCGAACTTACATGATAATAGGGCATGATCGACCGTCTCAACAACTTCGTTACACATGGGACAATTTAATGAGTCAAGGATCATACCTTTTTTGACTAACTCATCCCTAACCGGAATCCTTTTTCTCAAGGCTCGCCAAATGAAAATTCCCACCTTTTGAGGTATTATGTTGTTCCTGAGTGTTTCGGTAGCAGACCCATCATTTTGTAGAATCAATTCATCAATTTTTTTTGCGATAATATTGGTACAAAAGACGTTTTTACCCGAGACTTTGCACTTCCACAATCTAGGACCGGTACCGAGTGATGAGTCCCCTTCGACTGCAGCTGTTAACAGGGAGAATTCCCCTAGTAATCTGCCCGAAAGTTGCCTTCTCCATTGCCACATGAACGACCATTTTCCTTCCTCAACAACCACTCTTTCGTTAACCGTCACTTCTGGCTTCGATTCTAATCTGTATAACCTTTTGAATCTGTCTTTAAGCCTCATATTCCCAACCCAAATATCCTCCCAAAACAGCGTGTCTCGACCCTCCCCAATGTTCGTCTCGAAAAAGTAGTTCACATCGACGCCTAGCTTGGATAAATCCTTGTTGATCTTCACAATATTGCTCCAAACTGAAGAATGTTTACAGGTAAAGGTGTTAGAATCACAACCCAACCCCCCGTCCCGCCCGTAGATGCTTTTAATGACTCTTGACCAAAGTGAATTATTTTCATTATTGAATCGCCACCACCATTTAAGTAAAAGTGCTAAATTTTTCGATTTCAGCGACCCAATGTTTAACCCTCCCTCCCCGTATGTGTGTAATATGGAATCCTATTTAACCCAAGAGAGTTTAAAATCTTCCCCCGTCCCGCCCCAGAAAAACTTACGGCGTATACTCTCGAGAAGGTCGACGACGTTTGCGGGCGCACGAAACAACGAGAAGAAATATAAGGGCAAACTACTCAGAACCGACTTTATGAGAGTTAACCGTCCACCGAATGACAACGTTCTAGCTTTCCAATCCGAGAGCCTCTTACTGAACTTATCAATCACGAACCCCCAAGCATCTTTTTTATTCATGTTAAGACCTATTGGCATACCCAGGTATAAAAAAGGAAGTTTGCCTGCTGTGCATCCAATTGTTGCTGCCAATTTTTCAACTTCGGGGTATTTGACACCAATCCCATAAAGAGAGCTTTTTGACATATTAATTTTTAATCCGGAGACCCTTTCGAAACAAGATAAAGTTTTGAGTATATTGCTGACATTTGTCTTCCCCCAATCCCCGAAAAAAATGGTGTCATCCGCGAATTGTAGGTGGGAAATATTGACCTTGTCGCGCCCAATTTCAACTCCTCTAAGTAACCCGTCCCTAGTTGCAATATTAGAAAGGATATTCAGCCCCTCACTAGCTAAAATAAATAAATACGGTGAAAGCGGATCACCTTGGCGGATGCCTCTTTGAAGATTGAATTCCCGTGTCGGGGACCCATTAACCAAAACCGAAACAGAGGGTGTATGTAGGCACGCTTTCATCCAATTTCGCCATCTTTGTCCGAACCCCATGTTACCCATAATATCCAGCAAAAAGTTCCAATTAACGCTATCGAATGCCTTCTCGAAATCGGCTTTAAACACACAACAATTAGATTTTCTCCTCTTGACATCTTCCACTAATTCGTTGCCTATGAGGATGCTATCAAGGATTGACCGGCCTTTGATAAATGCACTTTGTTCTCGCCCAATAAGATTATCAATAAGATCACGAAGTCTAATGGATAAGATTTTAGCAATTATCTTATAGTAACTTCCAATTAAGCTAATCGGTCTATAGTCTCTCAAGCTAATCGGATCTTTTTTCTTCGGTATCAAAGTGATGAAAGATGCATTGCAACCCGGCGAAATTTCACACGACTCCCAAAACCCATGAAGGGCATTCAAGAGATCGTATTTAACAAGCCACCAAAAATTTTTAAAGAACTTGAAGTTGAAACCATCGGGCCCGGGAGCTTTTGAGGCCCCGCAACATTTTATCGCGTTCCACACTTCTTCTTCATTGAAAGGAGCCTCTATTTTGGAAGCATCAGAGATGGAAATTTTAGATGTCGCAAAACCTGCAAAACAGAATCTGTTAGAATTCGGTTCCTCGTAAAACGTTTTGAAGTGCCGGTGAACCTCGTCTTTGATTGCTTTTGGATCCTCCTGCCATTGACCGTTCACATATAACCCTCGGATATTATTTTTGTTGTTTCTTTTTTTGATAATCGAGTGAAAGAATCTCGAGTTTTCATCACCCTCCGTTGACCACTTGACCCGAGCCTTTTGTTTAAGCATGTTTCTTTTGGTTTGGTCCATTTTTAGCCAACTATTCCTTACATTAAGCCATTCGTGATATTCATCAGCACTTAATTCCCCATTTTCAGCCCTAATTTCCCATGCTCGGTTATCATCTTCTAGCTTTTTAATTTCCTCATCAATCTTACCAAAAGTGGATTTGCTCCATTCTTTTAAACAATCCTTGACATTCTTTAATTTAAGCCTAAAAATCGTGTCATGTTTATGACCATGGACCGGTTTGTTCCAAGCGTTAACAATAATATCATCGGCCCCTTCGGCTTCAATCCATGAGTCAAAAACCCTCACGGGTTTAGGGCCAAAATCCTCACGCCCATTCTTAAGGAGGAGGGGCACATGATCTGATAATTTTCTATCAAGAGGAGAAACCGCAAGATCTCCCCAGCATTGTAGGAAGGAATTCGACACAATAAAACGGTCTAGCTTACTAAATTGAACCCCGTCGTCACTTATGCGTGTAAACTTTCTTCCTGATAAAGGAATCTCGATCAACCCATTACTATCAATGAAATTATTGAACAATGAGGCTCTTCTTTGGTTAAAAATGGAGTTTAGCCTTTCATCACTATGTCTAACCTCGTTAAAATCCCCACAAAATGCCCAATTCAAATTTTCTGATTTAACGAAATCATTAAGGCTTGCCCAGAATCTTCTTTTCTTTTCATCTCCGTTAGGCCCATAAACATTGACAATCATAAACTCAGAGTCATATCCTGTAAGTTTGCCTTTAACAGCAATGAAGAACTCACCTTCAAGTGCTTGCGTGATTGTGAAGACAGATGTATCCCAAACTAGAAGCAAACCACCCGACCTCCCTACTGCCTGCTTGGACACAAAGCCGAAATTACTAGACCCCCATAATTGTTCAACCCAAAAATCACTAATAGCCTTGCATTTAGTCTCTTGTATGGATGCAATGATTGGATTTGATTGTGCGATTAATTTCTTAAGCCAACCAACTTTTCCGTCTTTTTTCAAACCCCGTATATTGACAGTTAAGATCTTCATTGTAATACAAAACTCCCGATAACTCACACGCAGATATGAAGCTTATGCTTCCTGCTCAACAGAAAATCCAAGCAATTTTGCAAAGTCACAAAGATTAATGCTAGAATCGGACACGTTACCTGAAGTTGTGTCATATAGAACTGATCTTCTGGACTTCGACCCTAAAATATCTTCCAAAACAGCCTCTCGATTTCGTTTCTTCCCTGTGACATTTTTTTGATGTAACTTGAATTTCTTACGCGCTGCTTCTTTAACCTTTGAAATTCGTGATGACTTCTTCCATCTACAAAGCTTGCTCCAGGTAATTGAAGAGGATGACGCTTCGCTCGAGTTTGATTTAATCGAAAATTTAACCCTAGGGTTAAGACTTGATTCACCCCCAAACGATTTTTTAAACTGCTCCACCTTACCCCCAATTTTATCTAAACCGAATTCTTCTTGGATATTAAAGTCCAGTGAGCTAACATTTATAGGCCCATTAAAATTAAAATCTAAACAAGGCCCAGACTCGGGGATGGCAGATTTTTCCACGCATGGTGGGTCAGAGTGTTCCTGGCCCGTTATGCCATTGTTCAAGGGAATAGTGGGCTCATGAGAAAATTGGGTTTCACAAAAAATGGGCCAGGTAGTGGAAAGGTTTTCGAAGCAAGCTGGCGTGTCTTGAACACTGGAGTAATGACATTGGGAATGTTCAATGCCGTTAGCAATTGATGTATTCGAAATATTCTGTTCCCTACAAGCATCATCATTAGGGATATTGGATTTATCAAGATTTATTGGACCGCGAGAAATAAACGGTTCGGTTATCGTTCGTTTGGACTGTGTTTGACTGGCCTGGGGGCTAGCTGGAAAATCCTCCGGTGATTCATCCTCGTCCGAAGAATTATCATCATCGTCTTCCATATCTTCATCCTCATCCAAATTGGCCTGGGAATTATCGCAACCCTTATCCTCTTCATCCTCCAATTCAATTTGAATAATATCTTTGATCTCTTCCACAACTTTGGCATAGAAAATATTGTCACCTTTAGTAATCAATACATCTTCGTTAATGGTACCCACAACCGATGCGTTTATTCTAACCAGAACCCTACCAAACGTGAGATTTTGGTCACCCTCTAGCCTGCAGTTCTCCATGTCTAATACATCCCCCCAACAAGAACCAATTTTCTCAAAGGTTCTTTCACACCAACATGAAACCGGGATCCCAAAGACATTAAACCAAGTTAATCTACCAGAATTTAACAGCGGGTTGTCCCATCTCCTAATATTTTTAATCCATCTTCTAATACCATGGTGTTCGTTATTAAGGACATTATTAACCGTAACAGATGAATCAAGAACTAACATAACATCCAAGTTGCCAAGATACTTGACACTGCAATCGATTAGACCCTCCTCAGTACAAAGCTTTTTAAGTTGATTCAGAAGTTTATAATTGGTAATGTTCCCCATAAGAGCCCTACACAAGATATTATTATTCACAGTCTCTTCCTCTTCTCTGAGGATAACTTGTCTGTACTTACCAGGATCGAACCATTCCCCGCATGTGCTTTTTTTGTTAAACGATTGAGGTTTTTTAACATACACATAAGTGGGTTTCATAGGTGGGAAAGCTTCAGCAGGTGTAGGGTTAGAAGGGTTAAAAGGGTTAGAGGTTGAATGTGTGTTTGCTTTTGTATTTGTGTTTGGATTAGAGGAATTGGTTGAATTGTTAGTATTGGTATTAGGGTTAGGATTAGAAGTGGCAGAAGAATTACAGGGAGGTTTAGAATTGGAGGTGGTTTTAGGATTGGAAGTGGCAAAAGAATTACAGGGAGGTTTAGAATTGGTGGTGGTTTTAGGTTTAATGTATATGGGGTTGGAAGGTGAGGAGGAAGTTTTTGGGTTAAGAACAGGTTTAACAGAGGCATGGTGATTTTTCTTAACATGAATATGATCATCGGAATGTTGGTTGCTTGTATTTTTTGACACATTCATCTTCCATATTATCTCACTGCAATTGCTTTTGGACTCACGATAAAACATAGAAGGGCGTTGGTGTTCTGTTTTTCTGTCATGAGCCCTAAATGCCCGTAAGTTCCAGCCCAGAATGCATACTTTATTGAGTTGACCAAGAATTCGATCTTCATTCATGACCTATTCGAATCTAACAAAACCAAATCGGTGTCCACTTCTTAGGGTTTTTCTTGCCAAATAAACATCACAAACCAAACCAAATCTCTTGAATACACCCCATAATTCATTAATGCCCCAAGCTCCCAGAAAATTGTAGAACATAAACGAAGTAATTCGATTCTTGTTAACCCCACTCATTCGATCGCTGTAGTAGTTTCCCCTTCGTGCTCCTCGTTGTCTCTTCCACCCTCCATTGCCGCCGTCGTGCCCTGCTGTCGAGTAGAATGCCGATGTGTTTTTCTCTCTCCGTAAGAGGGTAGTTTTATTTAAAAATTGCTTAAATATAATAAAACACAACTATTTGAAAATAAACACTTTATTATATTCAATTAAATTAATAATTATAATTATAATTTATAATTATAAATTAATAAGATAACATAAGATGGTTTTGATGATTTGTTGGTACCGAAGAAATGTTGTATAAATGTCATTTAGTCAAATAATATCATTGTTGGTCCCTAAACTTTGTATCAAATATTAAGGTTGGACTTAATATTAAAATCCATAATGATTAGTCCCAAGTTTTAAACATTATACACGAATGGTTTCAGAGTTAACTGATTGTTAGTCCCACCAATTGAAATGTATACATGATGAGCATTATGGTCTTTTTACCTTTAAAACTCAGCAAACTCTTATTGTATTCATCTTCGTCCCTAATTTTTTATAACCCTAATTAAATTACCTTCAAAAATATCGATTCCTTTGTTGATTGACATGATTTTGTGGGTAACTAGTCACCATTTCCAGTAGCCACCGCCGTGTTTCTTGTTTCATCAATCATTCCTTCTTGCGGTGAAGGTCGTCTTATTTTCCTTCTCTTCTGTCGTTCAATCTTTCCTCTTCGTCCTTTGTTTCGGTTTCCGGCGTGGTTGCTGGAAATTGCCTAGTCTACCGCCACCGTTACCTTGTTCGTGGTATCTTCGTTTAGAGGTAGTTAGCTGCCTGGTGGTAGGGAAAGTTGTTTATGTCTCTTATTTCCTTTCAAGTGTCCAGGGATTAAATTTGACTTTGGTTGGTGTAATTAATAAGATTTTGCAAAGTATCAGTGGGAACTTTCAAAAATGATTTTTTTATAATTTCACGTGTTATACAAGTGGTTGGTTCCATTTTAATAGAATAGAAGACATGGTTGTTAAGAAGCTTTCGCTGGCTCGAGCAAGGGAATAGAGTGAAATTCGGATCTATTAGGTTTTATTTTATGGCGGTACAAATAGTGATTGATTAAGTTTTAATTTTTTGTTTAGATTTAAATTTTGCTTTGATTTCACTAAGAAGTTCATGTATTGGTTTTATTTAGTTTTTAGTTTTTAGTTTCATGGGTGAATCAATCGATCAAAAGATATCTATGTTGCTGAGTTTTACAGGTAAAAAGACCATAATGCCCATCATATATACATCATGTGTTTCATTTAACTGGTGGGAATTAACGATCAGTTAACTCTAGGTTCATTCGTGTACAATGATTAAAACTTCGGATCTTGATCGATTTAAACTTTAAGTCTCATCTTGATTTTTAGTATAAAGTTTAACCATAAAGTTTTTTCTATCATGTCAACATTTCATCCTTAACGGGTTATGATTATATATCGTATAATTTATACAGAGTAACACATTTTTCATTAAATAACTAACTTTATAGTTACATATTTAGTTATATTCTTATTATCAATGTTTAAGCACGTCCCTTCTTAAATATATTTGCTAGACGGATTATGAAACTGATTTCACTGTTTACATACATCACAAGTAAATACGTGTCTATAAAGATAACATATATTTTTGCTATATTTATGTATATTTGTTGGTTATAGTTTTGGTTAGAAGAATGGATATGATTGCTATGTGCCACATTGGTGAATGGATGTTATCCCATATAAGTGAAAAGAAGAAGTTGGAGGTTGATGACTTGGTTATAAAAGAAGGCCTAAGTCTCAATTTCAAATTACACTAATCAAAACACTTTAAGTATTTGATTATTTCTTTCTTTCTTACTCTTGTTTGAGAGTTGTATTAGTTAAATACTTTGAAGAGTGTAGTTGGGTTAAGAGAGTCGTCTATGTCATTGTTATAATTTGTGATATAGTGAATTTCTCTCTTTGGAGGTCCGTGGTTTTTCTCCTGTTTTGGAGTTTCCACTTTAAATTCTTGTGTTGTGGATTGTTCTTATTTCTTTACTGTCTTTCATTGGCCGTGTGTTGGGAATTAGTGAGATCATTTTTCTCAACAACTAGTATCAGAGCGTCAGGTTTGACGGGGTCTCGGTTATAGAAGTTCGGAGTATGCTCTGTGGTCGCGGCTTAGTCCGAGCTTTCACATCAAAAACTACTTCTATGGTATCTAGTTAGACAATATTTTTTCTGATTTAGAGTAAGTTGTGTCAAGAATTTGTAGTGGACCTGGTTGCTGGATTTTTCAAACAGTCATCAATTATATTGGGACCAAACGGATCCTACATCTCCACTACATTTGTCGGCCAGTTGAAACGTGAATCAGAGAAAGTGTTGTTCATAACATACGGATACGATGTCGATGTTCAGTCCAATGAGGTTTGATGTAGAGAAATTTGAAAGGAGGATCAATTTTGGCTTTTGGCAAGTTCAAGTGAAGGATGTGTTGATTCGGTCCGGTTTACACAAGGCATTGAAAGGTAAACCCACTTTTGTTTTTGGCAGTGATTCTAGCCGTAAGTTCGATGAAGAAGAATGAAATGATATGAATTTGAGGGCGACAACTGTTATTTGTTTGTGTCTTGCAAAGAACGTGCTTGAAAATGTGCATGGGTTATCAACGGCTAAAGAGCTTTGGAATAAACTAGAGCAGTTGTACCAAGGCAAGGACATCTCAAATCGGTTGTGTATTAAAGAACTGTTCCATACTTTGCATATGGATGGGGGTTCAAAGATTTCAGATCATCTGAGTATTCTTAATGGCATTGTTTCGGAACTGGAAGCTATTGGAGTTAAAGTGGATGATGAAGATAAAGCTTTGAGGTTGATATTATCTTTGTCATCGTCCTATGAACATATGAAACCTATTTTAATGTATGGGAAGGAAACTCTAGAGTTTGAAGACATTATTAGAAAGCTCCTATCCGAGGAGAAAAGACTGTAAGGTAACGGGGTCTCATCATCTGAAAGTACGGTACTGTTGTGTTCGGATAGGCATAAGAGAAACTCTAGAAAGAATTTGGTATGCTGGGGGTGCGGGAAGACTGGCATGTAAGGGTTAATTGTCCAGGTGGAGCTTATCCGGCAAATGACTCTAAAGACGCTAACATTGTCTCCGTTGTTACGGAGACTGACGAATTCCTCCGAAGTCACGTCATCCTCACGGAGTGTTCGCGCCACCATGGAAATGGATGTTCGTTAGCGTTATACAAATTGCACATGGGCAATGGTTTGACGTTGATGCAGGTTGTGAGGTTGAAACGGATGTTGTAGCTGATGAAACTTTCAGGGAAAGCCAAACAGAAAGTTGCACCATAGCAGTTCAACTAGGTATACAACATGTACCGATGTGAAATACTTGTAATATGATATTCTAAGTGGTATACTCTTTATGGTGGAGTATGGTAATTGTAGTTAAAAGTTATGATTGTCTGTGATAACAATGATTGTCGGTTTAAAAAGTGTTCGACATGGATGTAAATTTTATTTCTTGGGTTAGAGATAATGTCAACGGCATGAAGATGATGATCTTGAAGTTGTCGTCGAGGAAGCATCTACGCCAGTTATCCTTGCAATGTGGAAGCATGGTTATCTTCTTCTATCGAAAAGGTGGAGATTTGTTGGTTATAGTTTTGGTTAGAAGAATGGATATGGTTGCTAGGTGCCACATTGATGAATGGATGTTATCTCACATAGGTGGAAGGAAGAAGTTTGAGGTTGATGGCTTGATTATAAAAGGAGAGCTAAGTCTCATTTTTAATTTGCACCAATCAATACACTTTAAGTATTTGATTGTATTCTTTCTTTCTTACTCTTGTTTGAGAATTGTATTAGTTAAATACTTTGGAGAAGTTAGTTGGCTTAAGAGAGTCGTTTATGTCAATGTAACAATGCTGTGATATAGTAAATTTCTCTCTTTGGATGTCCTTGATTTTTCTCCTGTTTTGAAGTTTTCACGTTAAAATTTTGCGTTGTGCATTGTTTTTATTTCTTTATTGTCTTGCATTGATCGTGTGTTAAGAATTAGTGAGAACATTTTCTCAATATATTTCTGTATTGCATTGCACTATTAGAAGTTATAGGTCAAAAATAACAATTATTCACCACCATAATACAAAAAAGGAGATAATGATGATGGTTAAGAATATAAACGTGGGTAAAGCCGTTAAAGACGGCAAAGGATATGGCAACTTCATTGACAAATATCGAGTATAATGTTAGTATGATCTATTAGCATGTGAATGTCATTTTCATTGTTGACAGTTTAATTACCGTTTTTTCAGTTAAATATTTCACCCATAATTTAAGCATTACCTTTTGAATTCACTTTGTTATATCATCCGTTTACGTTTATATACATGTCCATCTATCATCTTTAGAGCTTTACCGGTATAGTAAATTTTTAATGATTCAATTAAAAAATACCTCAATTACCCAAAAATTCACTCGAGATTTTACCTTTTATGGAGAGCCAATGTGCTCGTTCATAGGAGAATTTCCTCGCTTACTCAAAATATTATACATCAATTATATAATTTCTTTTTTTTGGTAAGCGAGAAAATCCTCCTATAAACGAGCACATTGTTCCCACATATGTAAAACCTCGGGTAATCTAGCCCCCGAGCGCGAGATCTGATATCGGGTGAATTGCGCATCATGCACACCCTTTAGACACACTCCGTTTTTGAACAATTTGGCATAGCCAGGAATTAAACCCGGGTGGCGTGCTTTATTTGACAATTAAAATAAAAGTTGGAGATCAACTTAAAAATGTTGTATAAAAAAAAAGATATGTACAAATCCCGATAATTGATGATGCATTAAAATTTAACTCATGTACACACCTTCAATGATTATTTTATAATATATTTTAAAGTCGTAACACTCGTACCTACTTGACGTTGATAAATATTGATAATAGTATATTGAAAAGTATTAACTACAAAAGGTTTCAACAATTTTTCTTTCAAAATGCTAGTAGTGAAAGAATAGTTTAAGTATAATAAGATAACAATTATTTAAGAATAAAACACTTTGATATGATTTCTTTAAAAAAATTTGTTTGTTGATTCCTTTTAGTAATACAAAATTTTTTATGTGTATTGAAAAGTTTAATTTTATGGAGGCCATTTTATATCTCGAGTAGGGTTTACTAGACTAATTAATCGACCCTGTTACTAATGTGTGTCTTGTAACTAGGAATGACAAATGAATTAGGTACGGATCAGGTGATGCCGTATTCATATTTATATCTATTTATTTATCGTTCATTTATATCCATTTGATTTAAGTTTTTCAATCCATATACATATTCAATAAATTAAAGAGATTAAAGATTAATTTTTTTTTATTTTTTTTTACTTCAGCAATCTAAAATTTAGCCATTGAATCGTGTTCAATATACTTTACCTTATTTGCAATTTGATGGTTACTTTTGAAAAAAAAAAAAAAAAAAAAAACTCATAATGACTTGAAGATACGCAACGTGATAATAGGTAAATTTAGTATGTTATATATATATATATATATATATATATATATATATATATATATATATATATATATATATATATATATATATATATATATATATACTAGTTTTATGAGCCCGTGCGTTGCACGGAAGTTGTACAAATTAGTAATCAATTATAATAATAAACTAGTGAAATGACCCGTGAAATCACGGGTTTGTTTAAACGAAATAGTTAAATTATACGTTTTAGGTATTAAGTGAATGTAAATGCTAAAATTATTTAGTAGTAGTTAATAGACCCGTGAAAATACGGGTTATCTTAAAAACAATATATAATTGTAGAGTAGAACACAGTTATATCACAACCCATTATTAAGTTCTTATATAAAAAAAGTTTTTTTAAATGAATTTTAATAAATAAATCTTATAATTATAATTATAATTTATAATTATAATTAGATTCACTACTAACTATTAAAGTATAGCATCACATAAATTATAATCTCAGATGCATAAAAGAGTGCAACCCAAAAGACAAAATTTTATGTTTCATTAGTTATGTGATTATGTAAAGACCGTTTAATTTCCAAGTACTATAATTCATTGTAATATTCCTTTCACTCTTGGTTTTCCTGTAGGTCTTTTTCGTCCAGCTGCTTACCCGATTCATGATCGATTTGAGTACCTACATACTGAAAAAGAGCATCTATAAATATGCATCAAGAACATTTAGCCAATAAGTAAAAGTTTGATACACAACTCACTATAATGACTCGATTCTTATCTTATCAGCATTCATAACTTTATAATCATTTTTTTTACATGATCAACACAAACACTATATAAAAATTACCAAAGTGCATGCTTCTGTTTTTCTAAATACACTCCTAGACTAATAAACACAAAATGTAATTACAAACTACAAATAACATCAACAAGCTACAACCACCACTCCATCTCAACTTCCACCAACAGTAGACTACCATAACTTTCTACTGCAAAATCAGACCCAAGCACCTCTAAAAATCCCTGCTGCTCAAACAACTACTATGGAGCAAAACCCACGCCTCATTTATTCCAAAGAAATACTCTGTAGTATCGAATACTTTATGATCCAAACATCGAGCAAATTACTCAAACCCGAAAAAGTATGTAAAACTTTCAATTTTAAAACAAAATCATTACACATAATCAAAAATTAACAGTCAAATTAAAATATCGCACATTGTATCTAACGTGTTTATACAAATAAGTTGAAAAATAAAAATAAAAACAGTTGATGGCAATTAAAAGATTAAGGATCATCCTTACCACTCACATCATGTTCATCTTCAAAATTAATAGTGGACACTAACCTGATCATAATGTTATCTGGATTGCATACGGTTACATATATATTTTGTGCATACGCAATTTAACATCTGTCCTCTTTCATGAATCTTTATTGATCATCTGCAGTCCCAAACTCATATCCTTCATCCATCTACATAGCAACATATCAAGAGATCAACTTGAATAGCTAAAGATTTAATCAAGATGAACTCTATTAACCTTATAATTACTTGTACATCACCTAGCTCGTTCTCTGGTATCTTTGTAATATCATTCTAAACTTCACATAACGATTAGTGAATGAGTAGTACTTTCAAATGCTAAAAATATTTTAAATGATTAGTACTTTCTTGAAATCCAATATTTGTTTAAACAAACAAAGGAACAATCTCTAAAAATCAAAAATTGAAATTGAAAAATTATTACCTTCTTAAAGGTTTGAAACGACCTCCATATTCTGCTGATTTGTTGGTCAATAAAACAAAATTAGAACTTTTAAAATCATGGTTCACACATGTTGAAACACATACCCAATCAAAAACAAACCCTATACTAAAAAAATCTAAGAAACACAAACTCAAAACTAAACTAATCGAGTTGTTTGACCCATAAATACGGGTTCGATTCTTGGCTATGTCAAATCGTTCAGAAAGGGAGTGTGACCGTAATGCGCAATCTACCCAATACCAGCTCTCGCACTCGGAGGCTTGATTACCCGAAGTTTACCCTCTATTAGGGAGTCAATATGCTCGTTCATAGGGAGTTCCTCGCTAATAAAAAAAATATACGGGTTTTGTTAAAGTAAATATATAAAAACGAACTAATCAAAAGAATGGTTTATTCATAAAATTGGTCATTTGCAACCAATCTTACGAAAAATAAAATGGTTTCAACGCACATACCCTTCTATCTCAAAATCAAACAAAGAAATAGTACTTAAACTAAAATTACATGATCCTGTATGGACCAAATCTGCCTTGTGTAACACCCCGTTTTCCCGTATATGATATATATAGGCGTATTGTGTACGTACGACTAGCGTATGAAGGATTTGATACATGTTCGTGTTTTAAAGTTCATGTATGCGAGAAGTGATCAGGCCACGGCTAAGGTCGCGGCGCGGAGCTGCCGGTCGCGGCGCGACAATTAACCAGAATCAAAATCAAGAGACATGGTAAGGTAGGCAACAAATCACGACTAACGTCGCGGCGCGAGGATTGGTGTCGCGGCGCGGCATTCAGCTAGTTTCAGTTTCAGTAGGCTCAACAAAACATTCCCAGATCGAGACAAAGGTCGCGGCGCGACGATTAAGGCCGCGGCGCGGCTTTCTGGGCGGACTGGTACCTGATTTTTGTAATATTAAATAAGGTTCAAGGGCATTTTGGTCATTTTGCATGTGAGCCAGATTGGGATCTTAAATCCCATCCATCCACTTCATTTCCTTTTACCTTTTTCCTTTTCTTCTTCATTTTCACTCAAAAACTCAAACACCCTAATTGATTCAAAGGGATTTTTGAAAAGGAAGAAGCGGGTTTTGATCGAAAGCGTAAGAGACAAGTTTGTTCTCCTCGTTCTTAGCTACAAGGTGATACTAGCGGTAAGCTCCAACTCCGAATTTCATTTTCGTGTTCATCATTCAAATTTGGGGCTTTTGGCTTGTATGTTCATAGATGGAACCCATTTAGTTGTTAATTGAAGATTAACACCAAGATTCGGGTTTGTTGTTATTATTGGCGGGTTTTGGGTTTGGTGAACAAGTGTAAGTTTGTAAGACTTGCAAATGGGTGTAATCACTAGTATTTATTGATTATTGAGGTGTTGGAAACCTTTAGGGTTCATGTGGTTGACTAATTTTGATTAGAGTCAAAATTAGGGTTTGGTGATGATTATGACCCAATTGTCGATTTAATAAGGTTTATAAACTTAAAATGGATTAAGTTGAAGTACAAACCCGAGTTAAATATGTTTTGGTGTCAAAACTTGTTCATGGCGAAATGTTGACTTCTTATGGGTCAAATTAGGGTTTATGGGTGATTTTGAGAATGATAAGTGTTTAACACTTATGATTGGGTTTAATTGGCGTGTTAGGACCATTGTCACTATTGTTAGTGATTATTGGTTAGTTTGGGCGCGGTTTGAGCTTGGAAGTGCAATTGGGTCAAAATTGCGCTAGTTATCGATTTGGGTTGGTTTGTAAATCCACCCTAATTGTGTTATTTGTCATGTGATAATGGAATAGGTACGTTCCATTGGCGTTTGCGGATTTTGGTTAGCATCCATCAAGACTTCAAGGTGAGTGTAAATTTACTATGCACATGTGTATGTGTAAAATGGGTGCGTGTGTGTATGGTGACCCTTGTTCGGGTTTACTCTATGTTCGTGTGGGAGAATGGACCTTGTGCTTCGGGTCCATGTGATACGCTTATGCATTGTGGGTTTTACCCTTGGTGTTGTGAATTGGCTAGTGTTTTGGATAACCCTTTATGGCGATGGGTTGCTAGCATTTGTTGTTGAGGAAATGAATCTCGGTTAGTGCAGATTCATGATGACTCGGGTAGTTTCGGTCATCTTGGGGTGGTGAATTTCGGGTTGTGCGAATTCACTAAGTCTCGGGTTGCTCGGCCAACCTCGATTGTAGAAGTGGTGAAGGAAATGAATCTCGGGTAGTGCGAATTCACTAAGGCTTGGGTAGTTCAGCCGACCTTCATGTAGTTTAGGTTAAGGGGTTAACCTTATCGTTATTGTTGATTATATTTGTTATATACGCGTATATTCTTATCGTTGTGTTGTAGTTAATCTTTTGGCGTTAGCTTGGTGATTACGTAGCGTGTAGCTACTTTGTGTATGTGCTCTTTTGTAGTTTGTTTACCATGCGGAGCCGCTATGTGTTTATTTTGATGCTTGGTGATGCGTAGCCATTTTATGCATATGTATGTGTATAGTATCTTTACATTCACTAAGCATTAGCTTACCCTCTTGTTGTTGATATTTTTATAGGTTCGCGTGGTGGCGGCTCGGGTAAGCGTGGGGATTAGAGATCTTGGCTAGGTTGCCTTAGAAGATCTTGCTTTTGGACTCGATTAGGATTCGGGTAGCGTAGTCCCAAATCACCATGCTCGGTTTTGTGTAAACGTAACTAGTCGGGTCATAATGATTATAACCGATTTATGATTTAACTAGCGTATTATTGTATTAAGAAGTTTAACTTATTATTGTACGTTTTTAAGTTCGTTGAACTTACTTTGATAAAAATACGTTTTGGAAATTGTGTATTGGGACCTAAATATAAATGTATTAAAGAAAAAAAATTACGGGCCTGTTTAAATACGGGTCGGGTTGTTTCAAGTGGTATCAGAGCATGGTCTAAGGGATTTAGGCGACTTGAGATAGGTGCCTAGATTTAGACTTTTGTGTGTGCTTATTTGTTGCGGGACTTGTAGGTGAACGAGTCGGAACGGGTTATAGTTAGTGCCTTGTTTGTAGGTGGACTAACGTTTATGTTAATATGTGGATTCTATTAATATATTATTGCGTTGTGTTGGTTTATATCATCGAGCGAGGCGGTCGTTGTACTAACGAGTCAATACGGCGTGTGTGCGTAATAAGGACTTGCAAACCTTATTACGGGTGCAAATCGTGTCAAACAAGTGATGTACGACGGGTGTTGAGCAAGATGGGGCGGTGTTGTGCGTGTGGTTTTATACGTTCGTGGACTAATTGTTTTGCATTCTTTAGAATGGCGACGTGAAACGAGATCGAGACGAATGATGAGGAGTTTAATACAAGAGTTGCGGCCGCCGTTGCGGAGCAAATGAGTGCGTTGGAAGAGAGAATGGATAGGAGGTATTCCGAATTTCGGGGTAGTAGTGAAATGGAGCGTTGTCTTAAGAGCTTCATGAGGACTAAACCTCCGATGTACGATGGGAAACCGGATCCTTTAGTAAGCACAACTTGGATCTCGGATGTCGAAGGGTGTTTTCGTATGATTGAATGCCCTCCTGAGAAGAGGACAAGACTCGCTACTAGCTTGTTGCGGGGTAGGGCAAAGGATTGGTTGGACGGTAAGATTGATCTTGTCGGTGGTGAACCGTTTATGCCGTTATCGTGGGACGAGTTTAAGAAGGAATTCTTCGAGGAGTTCCGGACTTCAGCCGATTTGTCGGAAATGCAAAATGAGTTGCGAAATTTGCAACAAAGATCGATGGACTTGAATACTCTAAAGACGACCTTTATGTTGATGGCTCATTTTTTCCCGGAGTATATTGGGAATGATCGGATGTTGATGGAAGATTTCTATCGGACTTTGAATGATGAGTTGCAGCGCAAAATTAGCGTTGGCCAAGTGAACTCGTTTGCGGAGTTATTTAACATGGCTAGGGGTTTCGAATCTTATTCGCGATCGAAGGTTATGGAGCTTTCAAGAAAGAGAAGGGTTGATTCGTATGGTGCTCCAAGTAAGAAAACTAAGGGCGCGAGTGCGAGTATGGGTAATGTGGAGAAAGGTTCGACGAGTTCTCATGCGCCTAGATGTTTCAATTGTGGTGTTAGGGGCCACAAGTTATGGGAATGCACAATGCCGAGAAGTGATGATGGAATGTGCTACTATTGTCATAAAGAGGGACATCGCAAGCCGGATTGTCCCGAGTTGGCGGCGGCGAATGCCGCAAGGAGATGTTAGGTTGCGTTTCGTTTTAATAAATATGTCCTTTGGATATTTATTATGTGTCGTCGTGTGCGAATTTGTTGAATGCATTTGCGTTGTGTGTATTATTGTTATGGGTGATGTTCCTATTGGAATTACTCTATGGTGGCGTTTTGATTGGCGGACGAAGGTCGTAAGATTTGGTGCAACCAAGCATTCCTTAGTGTTGGGAAATATTTCTACCAAGCCATGGGTATGGGCTTTGGTGTTCGGTTGTTAGCACGTGTTTGCTTCCGTGTTGAAGTAGTTTAACTATGAGGTTCAACGGGTGGATAAAACCCTAAAGATCGAGTGTTTGATCTCGATGTATGTTGGTAATGGAGTCTACGGGATGCGATGTTAGGTTCCTCTTTCATACCTACTAGCGTGGTATTCGACTCCCACGGTGTTGCGGTTACTTTGTACTTAGGGTACCGGTAAGAAACCCTTAGGTACATGAGTAACTAGATGGGAATTTGACAAACTATAACAATTGGATGACTGCGAGAGTGAAGTTTGTGTATTTTGTGGTGAACTTTTCGTTCGAAGTGTTTAAGGATTGGTTAAAATCCTTCGTGTGCACAAGGTTGGAGCAAGATGTGGTGATGGGTCGTGTGAACCCAATTGTTAGTAAAGTATACCTTTGGTAGCATTGTACGGGTATACAAGATGCGGTTATGGAACGTAGTTCCAAGTGGGGGAGTTTCACTCCCGCACGAGGAGGTTTTAGTGTGAGAATTCGGATGACGTTTTTAGTAGATCCGAAATATCTGTCGGCACCTAGATTTGATCGATTTGTGGAAGAGTACAATTTCGGTTAATTTGTACTTATGATTTTGGATTTGAATTATCACCGAGGTGGTAATGTGGTAAATCTCGTTGAGAGATAAGGGACGTGTTTGACGAGCAAGGTGAGGTCCCTCGGTTAAGGGATGTGCGTGTCGGATTCTCTTTTAGAGAATTATTGTCTTGAGCCTATGTGCGATATAGGTGGTTCTTGCTCGATTGTGGTGGCGATGTGTACACGTACGAGTGATACGTGTACGTATATGCGTGTACGTATATAATGTATTTATTTATGTAGTGTGAAATATGGGATTGTCGCGGTGTTCAAGACACCACATTTTACGTAACAAGTGGGATTGTCGCGGTGTTTAAGACACTACTCATTGGTTTGATTGACATGTGGAATTGTCGCGGTGTTCAAGACACCACATTGTCATGGGGGTGAGTTAGTCGCGGTGTTTAAGACATCACCTGGGGGATAGTGATACATGTCGTTGTACACTAACGGATATTGTGTTGGAGTAGTGTTATATCGGTAGGGTATAACGTTATCGGGAAATTCGAGTACCGATGGGGAATGAGAGTACCATTCTTGTGTGTGGTTTGGGACTTGAATATCGGGTTGTTCATATTCATAATATTTCGGGTACTACGATTGTCCCTGTTGGTTGGACTCATAGTTTGAGGTAGTGAATGTCGGGTAGTTCGGATTCACTAAGGCTCGGGTTGTACGGCCATCCTCGGTTATACTATGTGGTGGTGGTAGTGAATATCGATTTGCGCGTATTCACGATGACTCGGGTCGTGCGGTCATTTCGTTGTGGGAAATATGGATTGGGTTGGTGAATTTCGGGTTGTTGCGAATTCACTAAGGTTCGGGTAGTTTCGACCATCCTCCATATGTGTTTAGGCTCGGGTTGTTTCGGCCATGTTGTGTGAACTATTGGTTGTTTTATACGCCAATGGTGGGGTCGTAAGGACCATGTTGTGTTGTGAACTATTGGTTGTTTATACACCAATGGTGGGGCCGCGAAGACCATGTTGTGTGATTAGTGATGCGATATCCGTGTTTCGCTCACATGTTGTTACGGGTGTGACAATAGTCGATTTTGTACACCTTGGGATTAGCGTTGCCATAGTCATTTTGGGCGCTATCGGTTTTAGCCATTTGCTTACGATGTTAAGGTAGTTGCGTAATAGACGTGTTTGCACACTACAAGGATTGTTAAGTGGTAAGTGTTATCCGTAAGGATTCACTTTTGGTCGGTCTTCATCGGTTAGATGGTTGACTTTATTTTTTTTGGTATGTGTTTGTTACTAGCAATGTACTTGGTATGGTACCTTCGGAGTTGATATCTCGGTTCGGGATTGGATGAGTTCTTCCGATGTGAGGGATTGAGCAAGTTTGTAGTGCTCGGATTTGTAGATTCTTAATAAGTCGCGGGTGACGATTTAGTTGTTAAGTGTAACTCTTTGAGAAGAATTGCCTAGAGAAGTTGGAAGAATACGTGGCGATTTCGCGTATTCTAAATGATCGTTGTAGACTTCGGTTGTTGCGTGTATTGCGCGTCTTGGAATACGTGCGTGTGTGTATTTAGTAAGTGAATTAATCTTCGGGTTAATGAGGAATGTGTCGGAAGTCGGATTGGAACGATTGTTTGAGAACCATCGAGCGTAGGTTCGGATTGGTTAAGTGACTAGGATCACGAGGACGTGATCGAATATAAGTGGGGGAGATTTGTAACACCCCGTTTTCCCGTATATGATATATATAGGCGTATTGTATATGTACGACTAGCGTATGAAGGATTTGATACATGTTCGTGTTTTAAAGTTCATGTATTCGAGAAGTGATCAGGCCACGGCTAAGGTCGCGGCGCGGAGCTGCCGGTCGCGGCACGACAATTAACCAGAATCAGAATCAGGAGACATGGTAAGGCAGGCAACAAATCACGACTAACGTCGCGGCGTGAGCATTGGGGCCGCGGCATGGCATTCAACTGGTTTCAGTTTCAGTAGGCTCAACAAAACAGTCCCAGATAGAGGCAAAGGTCGCGGCGTGACGATTAAGGCCGCGGCGCGGCGTTCTGGGCGGACTGGTACCTAATTTTTGTAAAATTAAATAAGGTTCAAGGGCATTTTGGTCATTTTATGTGTGAGCCAGATTGGGATCTTAAATCCCATCCATCCACTTCATTTCCTTTTATCATTTTCCTTTTCTTCTCCATTTTCAATCAAAAACTCAAACACCCCAATTGATTCAAAGGGATTTTTGGAAAGGAAGAAGCGGGTTTTGATCGAAAGCGTAAGAGACAAGTTTGTTCTCCTCGTTCTTAACTACAATGTGATACTAGCGGTAAACTCTAACTCCGAATTTCATTTTCGTGTTCATCATTCAAATTTGGGGCTTTTGGCTTGTATGTTCATAGATGGAACCCATTTAGTTGTTAATTTAAGATTAACACCAAGATTCGGGTTTATTGTTGTTATTGGCGGGTTTTGGGTTTGGTGAACAAGTGTAAGTTTGTAAGACTTGCAAATGGGTGTAATCACTAGTATTTAGTGATTATTGAGGTGTTGGAAACCTTTAGGGTTCATGTGGTTGACTAATTTTGATTAGAGTCAAAATTAGGGTTTTGTGATGATTATGACCCAATTGTCGATTTAATAAGGTTTATAAACTTAAAATGGATTAAGTTGAAGTATAAACCCGAGTTAAATATGTTTTGGTGTCAAAACTTGTTCATGGCGAAATGTTTACTTCTTATGGGTCAAATTAGGGTTTATGGGCGATATTGAGAATGATAAGTGTTTAACACTTATGATTGGGTTTAATTGGCGTGTTAGGACCATTGTCACTATTGTTAGTGATTATTGGTTAGTTTGGGCGCGGTTTGAGCTTGGAAGTGCAATTGGGTCGAAATTGCGCTAGTTGTCGATTTGGGTTGGTTTGTAAATCCACCCTAATTGTGTTATTTGTCATGTGATAATGGAATAGGTACGTTCCATTGGCGTTTGCGGATTTTGGTTGGCATCCATCAAGATTTCAAGGTGAGTGTAAATTTACTATGCACATGTGTATGTGTGATGTTATGCGAGGTGTATATGAAATAGCTTATATTTTACTAGGAAAAACTATTAAATACGATACAATTTTACACAAGATATTTATTTATTTATAGAATGGATATACCTAACCTTGCTAC
This sequence comes from Rutidosis leptorrhynchoides, assembly GCF_046630445.1. Classification (NCBI taxonomy): domain Eukaryota; kingdom Viridiplantae; phylum Streptophyta; class Magnoliopsida; order Asterales; family Asteraceae; genus Rutidosis; species Rutidosis leptorrhynchoides. The sequence continues at coordinate 359,272,927 of NC_092334.1, read as the reverse complement.
AACACTTATAGGCAGTGTACCTAATCATACAGTAGTGTAGTTTTTAGTAAGTCCGGTTCGTTCCACAGGGAAAATCTTTTAAACAAAGCTTAACGCTATATTAGTTTTAATTTATAAAAATACAAATATATATATAAGTAATATTATTATTATAAAGGGGGGGTTTTACCGTTTAATGACCGGTTTGTCAATTTTTAAAACTTTAGTCGCAGTTAAAACCTAATGTAAAATATTAAATAAATAAAAGACTTAATTTAAAGCGTAAAGTAAATAACGATAATGAAATTGCGATAAATAAAATTGCGATAAAATAAACTTGCGATAATTAAAGAGTACGAAAATTAAAAGTGCAATTAAATACAATGACAATAAATAAAAGTGCAATTAAATATAATAACAATAAATAAAAGTGTAATAATTAGAAGTGCAATTAAATATGAAAATAAAGGAATTATGCTTATTTAAACTTCCGTAATCATGATGTTTGACGTGTTGATTTTAGTTTTATGCCCATGGGTTAATTGTCCTTTGTCCTGGATTATTTAATATGTCCGTCTGGTTTTTGTCCATAACAGTCCATCAGTCATAAATATAAAGTGCGAGTATCCTCGTCAAATTATCCTTATACCCGAAGTCAAATATTCCAACTAATTGGGGACTTAAACTGTAACAAGGTCTTAATACTTTGTTTAATAATTACACCAGGATATCGACTGCGTGTAACCCAAGGTTTTAATACTTTGTTATCAATTATGCCAAGTGTCCTTGTACATAATTTCACCCCTGTTTTAATAATTCTAGTGACTATTAATCCATTCCCGTGTCCGGTTAAATGAACGATTATTCGTACATATAAATATCCCGCCCATCGTGTCGGATCAAGTGTATATGGTTATTTATAGGTACATCCAATTGTAAATCTTTATATTAAAATTAACAAACTATCATTTAGTTAAACAAATATAAAGCCCATTAATAGCTCATAGTCTAATTTCCACAAGTGTCGTTCTTTTGTCCAAACCCCAATTATGGTACAAAGCCCAATTACCCAATTTTAGTATTTTAGCCCAACATCATGATTACTTCGGTATTAAATAAGCATAATAATAATTTAGCTACGAGACATTAATGTAAAAAGGTTGAACATAACTTACAATGATTAAAAATAGCGTAGCGTTACACGGACAGAATTTCGACTTACACCCTTACAATATTCGCTAACATACCCTTATTATTAGGATTTAAAATTAAAATTAAAATTAAAATTATAATATAGATATATATATATATATATATATATATATATATATATATATATATATATATATATATATATATATATATATATATATATATATACACGTTGAGAGAGTTGGATGGATGGATATATCTTTTTTACACTGAACCAAACACGCGAATTTATAGGGCTGTGGTCAGAAAAAGTTGGCCATGCGATCGCATGGGATTTCTTCCTCCAGGCCATGCGATCGCATGGCCGTCGGTGACAGTTCAAAGTTCTTGTTTTCTTGTTTGTCTACGTTTTAATTAAATAAATATAATATATAAATAATTATAAGAATTATTTAAATATTATATTATATTTATGTGCATAGTTGACTTGTAATTTTTAGTCCGTTGGGTCGAGCGTTGAGAGTTGACTCTGGTCCCGGTTCCGGATTTTCGAACGTCCTTTCGTATAATTTAATATCTTGTACTTTGTGTAACAACCCAACCCGTTAACCAACCAATAACGCAGGAAAAAAAATATTTTGCTGGTACAGCACATGGCGTGGCGCGCCATATGGCCGCGCGGCGCGCCAAAGTGGCCTGTCCAAAAAGTCATGAAATGCGAAAATGTTTGACCACTTCCCGACGTATTTAGACAAAACGATTTTAACCATACATTAATATATGTAGAACTAACACGTTCCATTAATAAAATTAGTTTTACGAAGACCGGGCTCACATCGGCCGTTTTACGACTTTCGTACGAAAATACAAGTTTTCAACCACATGATTTGTAATACAAAATAAAGGTCGAGCATGGCGATTGGGGATACGCTACCCAATCCTAATCAATCCAAAAGCAAGCCTTCTAAAGCAACTACGCGAGTCCACTAGTCCCCGCTTACCCGAGCCTCAGCATCCATGCAATCTATAAAAAAGTCAACAACGAGAGGGTAAGCTAACGCTTAGTGAATGATAACATACTACATACATATATATGTATAAAATGGACACGCCACACAAATATCAAATACCGCATACCGAAGCATCCAAGCATAAAGGCAAGCTAGTCTAAGCATACCGTAACATCACCAAGCAACAAGCTAACAATAAATAAAGTGAGTTCACCAACGACGATGTGAACAACGCCAATAAGCCACACCCGGAGGGTTAGCTACATCACAACAATTCATTAATATAAACAACATTATACGTATACAATATATATATGTATATATATATATATGTATATATATATATGTATATATATATATATATGTATATATATATATATATATATGTGTGATGACCCGGGAATTTCCGACCAAATTTAAACTTTAATCTTTATATGTTTTCGACACGATAAGCGAAGTCTGTAATGTTGAAATCTCAAAAACTTTGAACTGTGTTCATGTATATATTTGACCTTTGACCAATCCCGACGATTCACGAACAATTATGTGTAAATAAATATGTAGATAAATAAATATAGATTTATATATATGTAAGTAAATATAAATATAAATGTATATATAATATTTTGAATTAACAAAGTACACTTTAATCGGTTGGAATTAAAAATGTAAAATAACATATATAATAATTAAGTTACTATTAAAATGAATATATATAAATTTTATACATAACTAGTATTATATATATTGTAATATATGTAAAGATTATAAATATTAAATATTCAAAATATATTAATTTATAATTAGTAATTATGATATACTTAATTGTAAAATTATTATATTAAATGTAATTACAGGTATAGAATATAGTTGTAGTAGTAATATTATTATTACTTTTATTCCTATTACTAATATTAACATCAATATTAGAATTATTAATATTAGTATTATTATTATTATTATTATTATTATTATTATTATTATTATTATTATTATTATTATTATTATTATTATTATTATTATTATTATTATTATTATTATTATTATTATTAATATCAATAATATTATTGTTATTATCAACTTCACTAAAATTGTTATTTTTGTGGCTTAATATTATTATTACTCTTATCATTATTATTATTATTATTATTATTAATAATATTATTATTATGTACATTTAGATTATTGTTAAAATAATTATAATTATTAATTAATAATAATAACGAGATAAATCATATATACAAATTGGGGTCCAATTCAACTTTAAATCTCTTTCAAACTGTAACTAATTGGTACGAACGAATATTTTTTTTTCATAACCAAAGAAATTCATTGTAGGTCTCAATCTGCTTTTGTTTTATTTTTCTTTATTCATATATTTTCTGCCTAATTGAATCAACATCAGTCGATCAATATGGCATATATATAAATCACTCGACTTACTTATCTGGAAGGAATTATTCGATTTCTTATCATCATCATTCAATATCAATTATAACTTATTCAATTTATGGAATTAAATCAGAAAAAGAAACTGCAACCCGTTAATATCCCTGTTTCGACCTGTAACAAGGGATAACTCGAATTTGAAAGAATTTTAAAAATGTAAAAGTGCAATTATGTTAGGTTTCCTCCAACCAAACTATCTGGAAAATTTCACGTTCAAATTCTTCCTATCGAGATTCAATTTTGAAGTCAAAGATTTTGAAACAAAAAGTCAACCCAGTCGTTCATGGAAAATTTGAATTCGATTTTAAGTTTCATGTTAAATTGAAGGTGTAGGAAGTTTCTAAAAAGGATTTCCAATCTATTTCATGTAGAAATTTTCTTCTAAAATCGTCTTGATTCCAAAATCACGATTTAAGTTCATTATTATTTTTTTCTTTTCCCTCGAACACAGCCTCTGCTGTTCTTTTTTTTATTTATTTAATTTGGGTCTGTTAAATTAAGAAACGAATACTGATTTTATCTGTTTCAATTTCTATGTGAAATCAAATAACAATTAGATGATGGGTTGGGTTCATTGATCGACTGGTTTTTGAAGGAAAGGGAAATAACAGAAAATATAGATAAATACCTATGGGGTTCGAATAATAAAAGAAAAACAGTTTGGGATGGATGGTTTAGTGTGGTGTCGGGTTTACGGAAGCTCACAAGTTCGATACTAGGCTGTGGCATTCTTTTTGTGACATTTTTTTGAAGGTAGTCATTTACTATTATTATTATTATTATTATTATTATTATTATTATTATTATTATTATTATTATTATTATTATTATTATTATTATTATTATTATTATTATTATTATTATTATTATTATTATTATTATTATTATTATTATTATTATTATTATTATTATTATTATTATTATTGTTGTTGTTGTTGTTATTATTAATTGTTATTAGTATTATGTTAAAAGTTATAGTATAACTATTATTATTATTACTAAAGTTATTATTAAGTAATATCATAAAAATAATATTGGTATTATTATTATTACTATATATTCATTAATATCGTTAAGACTAATTTTTTTTTGTTGTTAAAATTTCAGAATTGTTAATAATATTAAATATAAGGATTATTTTGATTACTATGAATAAGAATGATATTGTTATTACAAAAATAATACAAACTATTTTCATCAACATTAGTACCTGTATCATTTTATGATTTTTAGTATTATTATTATTATTATCATAACCTTAATTACAAACATAATGATTATTATTATTATTGTTATTAATAATATTATTAACAATATAAGTATTATTATTAAGTAATATGATTATTAATATTATCATTTTTGATATCAAAAACTACCTTTTTAAACAAATAAATATTTTGTACACAAAATATACTTTTCACATATACTATAATTATATTAAAATATCACATAATTATATATATCAAAACTACTAAGAGTATTTATATAAATACTTACAGATGACAAACAATCGATTCTTTTAAATATAACATTAAACAAGAATGTATATAAATAAGGATATATTAACTATATAAATATTAACCATTTTGAATATATATACGCAAATTAGATATATAATATATAAATTAAGTTATAATAAATAAATTTGTCGATTACGATTATGTATATTAATATATATACAAATGATATAGGTTTGTGAATCCGAGGTCAACCCTACACTTGTTAAATGACGTCATATGTATTTTTACTACAAAATACAGTATGGTGAGTTCATTTGATTCCCTTTTACTCTTTACATTTTTGGGACTGAGAATACATGCGCTGTTTTTACAACTGCTTTATTAAATGCTTTTGAAATATATTTTGGACTGCGAATACATGCAAATGCTTTATTAACTGTTTTACAATATTTATATGCGTGAGTTTCATTTACTCCGTTTTACTCTTTATGTTTTTGGGCTGAGAATACATGCAAATGCTTTATTAACTGTTTTACAATATTTATATGCATGAGTTCCATTATTCCCTTTTTAAATGCTTTTGCAATATATATTTTTGGGACTGAGAATACATGCGCTGCTTTTATAACTGTTTTACGGAATAGACACAAGTACTTAAAATTACATTCTATGATTGGATTATTAAACCGAATATCGCCCTTTTTATTAAGTCTGGTAATCTAAGAATTTGGGAACAGACACCCTAATTGACGCGAACTCTAAAGATAGATCTATCGGGCCCAACAAGCCCCATCCAAAGTACCGGATGCTTTAGTACTTCGAAATTTATATCATGTCCGAAGGAGGATCCCGGAATGATGGGGATATTCTTATATGCATATTGTGAATGTCGGTTACCAGGTGTTCAATCCATATGAATGATATTTTTGTCTCTATGCATGGGACGTATGTTTATGAGAAATGGAAATATGAAATCTTGTGGTCTATTAAAAATATGAAATGATTATTTATGCTAAACTAATGAACTCACCAACCTTTTTGTTGACACTTAAAAGCATGTTTATTCTCAGGTATGAAAGAAATCTTCCGCTGTGCATTTACTCACTTTAAAGATATTACTTGGAGTCATTCATGACATATTTCAAAAGACGTTGCATTCGAGTCGTTGAGTTTATCAAGATTATTATTAAGTCAATTATAGTTGGATGTATTATGAAATGGTATGCATGATGTCAAATTTTGTTGTAAAGAAAGTTTGACTTTTCAAAAACGAATGCAATGTTTGTAAAATGTATCATATAGAGATCAAGTACCTCGCTATGTAATCAACTGTTGTGAATCGTTTGTAATCAATATGGACTTCGTCCGGATGGATTAGGACGGGTCTTCACAGTTGGTATCAGAGCGGTGGTCTTAGCGAACCAGGTCTTGCATTAGTATGTCTAACTGATAGTCGTTAGGATGCATTAGTGAGTCTGGACTTCGACCGTGTCTGCATGTCAAAAGTTTTGCTTATCATTAGTGTCAAAAAAAAAATTAATTGCTTATCATCCTTAAAGTCTAGACACGTCTTACTGCCTCTATTGCATAGACAGTGTATAGATAAATTCACATCTTAGCTTATCTGTTATTGTTATCTTTGCCTGACAGCTTCTGTAGATTCTTCCGTAACTTATGGGATGTTAGTATTATATATGCATATGTAAATTATGTATTGCAGGGTACTAATCTACATCCTATAATCTATTTCCTATCGAAAATCCTGTATCTGATCGTACGAGATGAATCCTTCAACCAGTTCGAGTCCCTCAGATTCCGATAGTTATTCCGACAGCTATTCTGATATAGATGTTCACCTAAGCTCCAAAAGCTGCGTCACCAGAATGAATCAACCAATTCATCTAATGGGTTCGTAGTTGACCTAACCAATGGACACGCGAAGAAACTATCTCTTCCACCAATCGAATTCACTTTTTGGCGAAGAACCTGAAACACTTACCGACGAACCTGTTCGAAACACCAATTTCTCTCACAGAGTATCTCACCACGACTATATCATAACTCAGATTCAAAACTTTATTCATCTGCTCGTTCTAATCGACAATCATCCCGGAACCATAGAAGAAGTCAACGAGCTTCGCGCTCGAGTAATCAATTTGGAGAATATGGTGCAAAATGTACCAGCTTCATCAACATCACCGGCACCAATAGTACCATCAATAATAGCACCAGTACCATCAACAATCCATGCTTCAATATCATTATCTGTACTTTGAGTATGATCTTCGTTCTACGTATCGTTCTACCTCATTTATCTTCGTTCGACATGGCGAATATGTAATCTCTAAAGTTTTAGAGATTATTTATTCTAGTTCCAACCGAAAAGCAAATGAGTTTAATATCATATTAACTCATTAAATCCATGAATACATCTGAAGAAAATATATATGTATATATGTTTTCATAAAGATTGTAATTAAAAATTCTATTGTACAAACTGTTAATGGTGAAAATATTCTAACGGGTAGGTAATACCCGAGGAATATTTAGATTTCGCATTAATAAATTACACTGTACATTCTTCGAATCTGATTCAATAGTCATTTACCATCCTATTTACATCTACCGATATACGAATCCGTTCACCACAGAATAACCATTTTCATTCAAATTCAATTTCATATTTGGATTTTGACTTACTAGAATCCAACAAGTGGCATAATGAAGAAATAATAAACACAACAAAAATTGATTAGAAACAGACTAATTAACAACATGAAATTCTATTAAGAATCCACGCTAACAAAATCCTAGCTAACTGTTCCTAGCTAACTGTTAATTCCTTATTACCATTTAATTTATTTATCACAGTTTAATTATCGCAATTTATATTCTCGCAATTTTATTTATCGTCATTTAATTTCTGTTATTTACTTTACGCACTTTATTTATTGTCATTTAATTTCTGTATTTACTTTTCGCACCTTAAATATCGGGACACGTATACAAGGTTTTGACATATCATATCGACGCATTTATATATATTATTTGGAATAACCATAGACACTCTATATGCAGTAATGATCGAGTTCTCTATACAATGTTGAGGTTGATTCTACAATAATATATATAATTTGAGTTGTGATCGAGTCTGAGACGTATAGGGTGACGACACGTATTAATTAATTCGAATATTATATATGAATTATTGAAATGCTAACTGTGGACTAGTAACTGTGGACTATCAACATTGGACAATTAAAATGAATTAAAATATTGATTATAACATATGAAACTAGACAATTCTTCAAGTTTGCCACTTAATTTCGTCTTAAACCTCATTTGTATCTTCACGATTACATTCTGCGTTCAAACCTTTCATGATTCTTGAAAACACCTCAATTGATAGGATGAATAAAACGCACTTCATCTACGGAAGGAAAGATTTATGCATATAGTTATACACCTAAGAAACTCTCAGCAACTGAGTAAAAGTTTAACACGTAGCCGCGTCAGATCCCTTGGCATTTATTAGCAAAAATAATTTTTGCGATCCCTTTTCAAGGTAGCCAATTTTGTCACAGCTCCAGCAAGTAAACTTCGACTTTTCATTCGAAGTAGCCTTACTATAATCCTGATATATATACGATTACCCTTTTGATACCTGAGAATTCTTTTATATTCCACCATATTACCAGCAGACATACCAGCAACCTCGTTACTTCTTGGCTTAAATCTCTTTGACAAATCATTATATTTATTCATTGAAACCCTATTATATACTCATCTGCATCTTGTAACGAGAACTGCCATACCAATTACCGGGAATCAGCAATCAGTACTTTGAAAACTTACAGCATATCTACATCAACAGTTATATGTATGACATTTATCTCTTAGAATTATGATCTCTCTTTCTGGAATTCTGAAAAGCACTTAGTCGCAAATCAATACTCTGAATGTTGAAAAAGCTGAATGAAGCAGCAGCAACCATAGACAACCGTAAACGACCATAATCATCGGAAGTTTGATGATAAAGAATAGTATGTTGAAAAAGCTCAGAAAAGTTGGAACTGGAAAACAGATTAAGCTAACCACGAACGAGACTGAGGATAAATACAAGGATCATACCATATATTCAAAGAATTCAGGTAATTCTGGATCCGATGAAACCTTCAAAGAATATCTTGCTATGATGTCATGTTAAAATCTTGCAGAAAATCTTTCTCCATCAACCATCGAACTTAGAAATTTCAAAATATCATCATCAATATCTTCGATATTTCTGAGGATATTTTCATAAATATTCTCGTCCAAAATTATATACCTCTTCGTGCTTCCTGTGTATCATTATATTGGAAACATTCAATAGAAAATTTAGTACCGAAGAGCGGATTATGCAAAACTATGAAGGAAGCCGTGGACAAATCACAAAGAATAAGTTTGACTTCAAAGAATCCAAAAGATTCAATGACTGCTGAAGTCTTTAGCGATTATTTTGCTCCTTACTCTAAACCATTACGGATAAATCTTCTTCAGCATCTATTGATATTAGAAATTCCAAGATATCATTGTAGCTTTCATTATAAATATCCTCCATATTTCTGAAGATATTTTCATAACTATTCTTATCTGAAATTATTAATCTTTTCCTGATATCAGTGTTACATCATATAGAAACTGTTAGTTTCTATATTCTGTAAACTTTCAAGCTTAAAAATATGAATGTTATTGAAGTAATGTTGGGAACTAATGCATGAGTTAGTATAATATAATGATACTTGATCAACGTGATTATATTACAGTAAGTCATGTTGAGTTTCTAAATGGAACATGATGATTCACAGATTACAACGTCATCATGTGACATGTTACATAACTCTTTCATTCTGATTAACTTCTGAACATATCAAGAAAATATATTCTTGATAGTTCTATTCTCAGTGACTCTAGTAATTTGACAAATCAAATCGTGTTATTACGTTCTTTCTTGTTTAGAACATTATATTCATTCGAAACTCCATACTTACGAATTCTGGACCATTACAAGAGGTGTCCAATCGTAAAAAGAAGAAACGAAGGGACAAAGCTCCAAAAGAAATAGAAATTGGAGTATAAATCACAGCAAAGAGGAAGGAGTATTAACCGTGGATGACAATGATTATAGAAAACAGATATAGGGACATTGAAATATAAGGAAAGATATAAAGCCCGATAACAACACCTAAATTACAAACCGTGTATATCAATGTTTATCGCAACATAAAGACACGGGAGAATTATAAGTATTATAATCCCAAGGGCGAAGTAGAAGAAGGCAGATTCCTCTGGTGGAAGTTGGAAAAAGAGAATGATTGTTGCGATAGTAAGAATGAGGACAAAGATCAGAACAGAATTAAGCATTATTATAATCTTTTGGATATATGAACTGAGAAAGAAGGTATAGAAGTGGTGGAAACTAATGGAATGGAAAAGGTAAATTTATAATGGAAATATCAGACAGAGTAATCGAGGCAGATCACCGTATTTAATTATAGAGATCTTAATTCCCTTATTCGCCGAAGAATCAAATCTTTTAGATTTCAAAAATTTTCTTAAAATCCCTTGAATTCCAGAATTCAGCCCTGACTCTGTCAAAAGTTACGACAAATCTTTACTTATCCTAATTCAATCTTTTGTGATAATTTCACTCGTACGCTTCGAATAATTGAGTTGTTTATATTCAAATCACCTGATGGGGATTAAACTTTAATTATTGACTCATACTCGTCATGAAAACATTTTTTTGTTAGCCATGACGATCATACTCAAATTTTGGGACGAAATTTCTTTAACGGGTAGGTACTGTGATGACCCGGGAATTTCCGACCAAATTTAAACTTTAATCTTTATATGTTTCCGACACGATAAGCGAAGTCTGTAATGTTGAAATCTCAAAAACTTTGAACTGTGTTCATGTATATATTTGACCTTTGACCAATCCCGACGATTCACGAACAATTATGTGTAAATAAATATGTAGATAAATAAATATAGATTTATATATATGTAAGTAAATATAAATATAAATGTATATATAATATTTTGAATTAACAAAGTACACTTTAATCGGTTGGAATTAAAAATGTAAAATAACATATATAATAATTAAGTTACTATTAAAATGAATATATATAAATTTTATACATAACTAGTATTATATATATTGTAATATATGTAAAGATTATAAATATTAAATATTCAAAATATATTAATTTATAATTAGTAATTATGATATACTTAATTGTAAAATTATTATATTAAATGTAATTACAGGTATAGAATATAGTTGTAGTAGTAATATTATTATTACTTTTATTCCTATTACTAATATTAACATCAATATTAGAATTATTAATATTAGTATTACTATTATTATTATTATTATTATTATTATTATTATTATTATTATTATTATTATTATTATTATTAATATCAATAATATTATTGTTATTATCAACTTCACTAAAATTGTTATTTTTGTGGCTTAATATTATTATTACTCTTATCATTATTATTATTATTATTATTATTATTATTATTAATATTATTATTATTATTATGTACATTTAGATTATTGTTAAAATAATTATAATTATTAATTAATAATAATAACGAGATAAATCATATATACAAATTGGGGTCCAATTCAACTTTAGATCTCTTTCAAACTGTAACTAATTGGTACGAACGAATATTTTTTTTCATAACCAAACAAATTCGTTGTAGGTCTCAATCTGCTTTTGTTTTATTTTTCTTTATTCATTTATTTTCTGCCTAATTGAATCAATATCAGTCGATCAATATGGCATATATATAAATCACTCGACTTACTTATCTGGAAGGAATTATTCGATTTCTTATCATCATCATTCAATATTAATTATAACTTATTCAATTTATGGAATTAAATCAGAAAAAGAAACTGCAACCCGTTAATATCCCTATTTCGACCTGTAACAAGGGATAACTCGAATTTGAAAGAATTTTAAAAATGTAAAAGTGCAATTATGTTAGGTTTCCTCCAACCAAACTATCTGGAAAATTTCACGTTCAAATTCTTCCTATCGAGATTCAATTTTGAAGTCAAAGATTTTGAAACAAAAAGTTAACCCAGTCGTTCATGGAAAATTTGAATTCGATTTTAAGTTTCATGTTAAATTGAAGGTGTAGGAAGTTTTTAAAAAGGATTTCCAATCTATTTCATGTAGAAATTTTCTTCTAAAATCGTCTTGATTCCAAAATCACGATTTAAGTTCATTATTATTTTTTTCTTTTCCCTCGAACACAGCCTCTGCTGTTCTTTTTTTTATATTTAATTTGGGTCTGTTAAATTAAGAAACGAATACTGATTATATCTGTTTCAATTTTTATGTGAAATCAAATAACAATTAGATGATGGGTTGGGTTCATTGATCGACTAGTTTTTGAAGGAAAGGGAAATAACAGAAAATATAGATAAATACCTATGGGGTTCGAATAATAACAGAAAAACAGTTTGGGATGGATGGTTTAGTGTGGTGTCGGGTTTACGGAAGGTCACAAGTTCGATACTAGGCTGTGGCATTCTTTTTGTGACATTTTTTTGAAGGTAGTCATTTACTACTATTATTATTATTATTATTATTATTATTATTATTATTATTATTATTATTATTATTATTATTATTATTATTATTATTATTATTGTTGTTGTTGTTGTTGTTATTAATTGTTATTAGTATTATGTTAAAAGTTATAGTATAACTATTATTATTATTACTAAAGTTATTATTAAGTAATATCATAAAAATAATATTGGTATTATTATTATTACTATATATTCATTAATATCGTTAAGACTATTATTTTTTTTGTTGTTAAAATTTCAGAATTGTTAATAATATTAAATATAAGGATTATTTTGATTACTATGAATAAGAATGATATTGTTATTACAAAAATAATACAAATTATTTTCATCAACATTAGTACCTGTATCATTTTATGATTTTTAGTATTATTATTATTATCATAACCTTAATTACAAACATAATTATTATTATTATTATTGTTATTAATAATATTATTAACAATATAAGTATTATTATTAAGTACTATGATTATTAATTTTATCATTTTTGATATCAAAAACTACCTTTTTAAACAAATAAATATTTTGTACACAAAATATACTTTTCACATATACTATAATTATATTAAAATATCACATAATTATATATATCAAAACTACTAAGAGTATTTATATAAATACTTACAGATGACAAACAATCGATTCTTTTAAATATAACATTAAACAAGAATGTATATAAATAAGGATATATTAACTATATAAATATTAACCATTTTGAATATATATACGCAAATTAGATATATAATATATAAATTAAGTTATAATAAATAAATTTGTCGATTACGATTATGTATATTAATATATATACAAATGATATAGGTTTGTGAATCCGAGGTCAACCCTACACTTGTTAAATGACGTCATTTGTATTTTTACTACAAAATACAGTATGGTGAGTTCATTTGATTCCCTTTTACTCTTTACATTTTTGGGACTGAGAATACATGCGCTGTTTTTACAACTGCTTTATTAAATGCTTTTGAAATATATTTTGGACTGCGAATATATGCAAATGCTTTATTAACTGTTTTACAATATTTATATGCGTGAGTTTCATTTACTCCATTTTACTCTTTACGTTTTTGGGCTGAGAATACATGCAAATGCTTTATTAACTATTTTACAATATTTATATGCGTGAGTTCCATTATTCCCTTTTTAAATGCTTTTGCAATATATATTTTTGGGACTGAGAATACATGCGCTGCTTTTATAACTGTTTTACGGAATAGACACAAGTACTTAAAATTACATTCTATGGTTGGATTATTAAACCGAATATCGCCCTTTTTATTAAGTCTGGTAATCTAAGAATTTGGGAACAGACACCCTAATTGACGCGAACTCTAAAGATAGATCTATCGGCCCCAACAAGCCCCATCCAAAGTACCGGATGCTTTAGTACTTCGAAATTTATATCATGTCCGAAGGAGGATCCCGGAATGATGGGGATATTCTTATATGCATATTGTGAATGTCGGTTACCAGGTGTTCAATCCATATGAATGATATTTTTGTCTCTATGCATGGGACGTATGTTTATGAGAAATGGAAATATGAAATCTTGTGGACTATTAAAAATATGAAATGATTATTTATGCTAAACTAATGAACTCACCAACCTTTTTGTTGACACTTGAAAGCATGTTTATTCTCAGGTTTGAAAGAAATCTTCCGCTGTGTATTTACTCACTTTAAAGATATTACTTGGAGTCATTCATGACATATTTCAAAAGACGTTGCATTCGAGTCGTTGAGTTTATCAAGATTATTATTAATTCAATTATAGTTGGATATATTATGAAATGGTATGCATGATGTCAAATTTTGTTGTAAAGAAAGTTTGACTTTTCAAAAACGAATGCAATGTTTGTAAAATGTATCATATAGAGATCAAGTACCTCGCTATGTAATCAACTGTTGTGAATCGTTTGTAATCAATATGGACTTTGTCCGTATGGATTAGGACGGGTCTTCACAGTTGGTATCAGAGCGGTGGTCTTAGTGAACCAGGTCTTGCATTAGTATGTCTAACTGATAGTCGTTAGGATGCATTAGTGAGTCTGGACTTCGACCGTGTCTGCATGTCAAAAGTTTTGCTTATCATTAGTGTCAAAAAAAAAAATTAATTGCTTATCATCCTTAAAGTCTAGACACGTCTTACTGCCTCTATTGCATAGACAGTGTATAGATAAATTCACATCTTAGCTTATATGTTATTGTTATCTTTGCCTGACAGCTTCTGTAGATTCCTGCGTAACTTATGGGATGTTAGTATTATATATGCATATGTAAATTATGTATTGCAGGGTACTAATCTACATCCTATAATCTATTTCCTATCGAAAATCATGTATCTGATCGTACGAGATGAATCCTTCAACCAGTTCGAGTCCCTCAGATTCCGATAGTTATTCCGACAGCTATTCTGATATAGATGTTCACCTAAGCTCCAAAAGCTGCGTCACCAGAATGAATCAACCAATTCATCTAATGGGTTCGTAGTTGACCTAACCAATGGAGACGCGAAGAAACTATCTCTTCCACCAATCGAATTCACTTTTTGGCGAAGAACCTGAAACACTTACCGACGAACCTGTTCGAAACACCAATTTCTCTCATAGAGTATCTCACCACGACTATATCATAACTCAGATTCAAAACTTTATTCATCTGCTCGTTCTAACCGACAATCATCCCGGAACCATAGAAGAAGTCAACGAGCTTCGCGCTCGAGTAATCAATTTGGAGAATATGGTGCAAAATGTACCAGCTTCATCAACATCACCGGCACCAATAGTACCATCAATAATAGCACCAGTACCATCAACAATCCATGCTTCAATATCATTATCTGTACTTTGAGTATGATCTTCGTTCTACGTATCGTTCTACCTCATTTATCTTCGTTCGACATGGCGAATATGTAATCTCTAAAGTTTTAGAGATTATTTATTCTAGTTCCAACCGAAAAGCAAATGAGTTTAATATCATATTAACTCATTAAATCCATGAATACATCTGAAGAAAATATATATGTATATATGTTTTCATAAAGATTGTAATTAAAAATTCTATTGTACAAACTGTTAATGGTGAAAATATTTTAACTGGTAGGTAATACCCGAGGAATATTTAGATTTCGCATTAATAAATTACACTGTACATTCTTCGAATCTGATTCAATAGTCATTTACCATCCTATTTACATCTACCGATATACGAATCCGTTCACCACAGAATAACCATTTTCATTCAAATTCAATTTCATATTTGGATTTTGACTTACTAGAATCCAACAAGTGGCATAATGAAGAAATAATAAACACAACAAAAATTGATTAGAAACAGACTAATTAACAACATGAAATTCTATTAAGAATCCACGCTAACAAAATCCTAGCTAACTGTTCCTAGCTAACTGTTAATTCCTTATTACCATTTAATTTATTTATCGCAGTTTAATTATCGCAATTTATGTTCTCGCAATTTTATTTATCGTCATTTAATTTCTGTTATTTACTTTACGCACTTTATTTATTGTCATTTAATTTCTGTATTTACTTTTCGCACCTTAAATATCGGGACACGTATACAGGGTTTTGACATATCATATCGACGCATTTATATATATTATTTGGAATAACCATAGACACTCTATATGCAGTAATGATCGAGTTCTCTATACAGGGTTGAGGTTGATTCTACAATAATATATATAATTTGAGTTGTGATTGAGTCTGAGACGTATACGGGTGACGACACGTATTAATTAATTCGAATATTATATATGAATTATTGAAATGCTAACTGTGGACTAGTAACTGTGGACTATCAACATTGGACAATTAAAATGAATTAAAATATTGATTATAACATATGAAACTAGACAATTCTTCAAGTTTGCCACTTAATTTCGTCTTAAACCTCATTTGTATCTTCACGATTACATTCTGCGTTCAAACCTTTCATGATTCTTGAAAACACCTCAATCGATAGGATGAATAAAACGCACTTCATCTACGGAAGGAAAGATTTATGCATATAGTTATACACCTGAGAAACTCTCAGCAACTGAGTAAAAGTTTAACACGTAGCCGCGTCAGATCCTTTGGCATTTATTAGCAAAAATAATTTTTGCGATCCCTTTTCAAGGTAGCCAATTTTGTCACAGCTCCAGCAAGTAAACTTCGACTTTTCATTCGAAGTAGCCTTACTATAATCCTGATATATATACGATTACCCTTTTGATACCGGGAAACCTTTTATATTCCATCATATTACCAGCAGACATACCAGTAACCTCGTTGCTCCTTGGTTTAAATCTCTCCGACAAATCACTATATTTATCTATTGAAGTCTCATCATGTACCCATCCGCATCTTGTAACGAGAACTGACATACCAATTACCAGGAATCAGCAATCAGTACTTTAAAAACTCACAGCATATCTACTTCAACAGTTATATGTATGACATTTATCTTTTAGAATTATGATCTCGTATTTTGAAATTCTAAAAAGCACTCAGTCACAAATCAATACTCTGAATGTTGAAAAAAGCTGAATGAAGCAGCAGAAACCATAGACAACCGTAAACGACCTTAATCATCGAAAGTTTGATGATAAAGAATAGTATATTGGAAAAGCTCAGAAAAGTTGGAACTGAAAAACGGATTGAGCTAACCATGAAGGAGACCAAGGACAAATACAAGGACCATACCATATATTCAAAGAATCCGGGTAATTTTGGATCCAATGAAACCTTCAACGAATATCTTGCTCCGTACTCTTGTTAAAATCTTGCAGAAAATCTTTCTCCATCAACCATCGAACTTAGAAATTCCAAAATATCATCATCAATATCTTCGATATTTCTGAGGATATTTTCATAAATATTCTCGTCCAAAATTATATACCTCTTCGTGCTTCCTGTGTATCATTATATTGGAAACATTCAATAGAAAATTTAGTACCGAAGAGCGGATTATGCAAAACTATGAAGGAAACCGTGGACAAATCACAAAGAATAAGTTTGACTTCAAAGAATCCAAAAGATTCAATGACTGCTGAAATCTTTAGCGAATACCTTGCTTCTGACTCCAAACTCTTGCGGACAGATTTTCTTCACCATCCTTCGATATTAGAAATTCCAAGATATCAACGTATCTTTCATTATAAATATCCTCCAAATTTCTGAAGATATTTTTATAACTATTCTTATCTGAAAACATTAATCTCTTCGTGCTATCAGTATTATATCATATAGAAACTGTTAGTTTCTATATTCTGTAAACTTTCGAGCTTAAAATATGAATGTTATTGAAGTAATGTTGGGAACTGATGCATGAGTTAGTATAATATAATGACACTTGATCAACGTGATTATATTACAGTAAGTCATGCTGAGTTTCTAAATAGGATATGATGATTCACAGATTATAACGTCATCATGTGCCATGTTACACGACTCTTACATCTTATCTGATATATAAACATATCAATAAAATATTTTTCTTGATAGTTCTATCTTTTCCGTGATATTCTGGTAACTTGACAAGTCAAGATCGTACCATTACAATTTCCTTCTTAAAACATTAACTATGATCATTCCGAAATTCATATCTATGAATTCTGGACCGTTGCTCGCTTTACTAGAGGTCGAGAGGATAATAACAAGGCAAAGAGATTCAAAATATAAGAGGAAATATAAAACCCAATGACAACACCAAAATTACAAACCGTGGATATCAGTACGTATGGCAATATAAAGACACGGGAGGATTATAAATATAATAATCCCTAGAGCATAATAGAAATAAACAGATTCTTCAGGTGGGAGTTGGAAAAGGAGAACGATCATTGCGATAGTTAGAATAAGAACAAGGATCAGAATAGGGTTAAGCATTTTCATAAATCTTTTAAATTTGGGAATTGAGTATAGAAGTGGTGAAAACAAATGGAACGGAAAAGGTAAATTTATAAAGGAAAAATCAGACGTAGTAATCGGGGCAGATCACCGTATTTAATTAAAGAGGTCATAATTTCCATAAATCTCGAAGAATCAGATCTTATAGATCTTCAAGATTTTCTTTTAAATCCCTTGAATTCCGGAATTCAAACCTGATTACGTCAATAGTTAAAAACAAATCTTTGCTTCTAATTTCATTCTTTGGTGAATCGCTTCATTCGTACTCTTCGAATAATCGAATTGTTTTATTCACAAAACTCAATGATGATAAAACTCTATTTATCAACTCATATTCGTCATGAAAACAATTTTATTATTAGCTATGACCACCTCACTTAAATTTCGGGACGAAATTTCTTTAACGGGTAGGTACTGTAGTGACCCGGGAATTTCCGACCAAATTTAAACCTGAATTTTATTTAAATTTCGATACGATAAGTAAAGTCTATTAAACCGAGTCCTCAAAATGTTTGAACTATTATTCACGAATGCATTTGACCTTTGACTATTTCCGACGATTCACGAATAATTGTGTCTAAATAAATAAGTAAATAAATATACGTATGTAAATATAATTATAAGTGTTTCATTAATATTATACCATTTAATCAATTGAATTAAACATGTAAAGTAATTTACCAAATAAATAAGATGTTAATAAAATAAATATATATAAATATATATGAATTCAGTACACAATTAATATTTTATGTATGTTGTAATATATCTAGTATAGATAAACATTAAATATTCAAATGTGTTATTATAGGTGTTACTTAATTAATAAAATGTAATATCATTATATTAAATTTAATTACGAGTTAGATATAATTAATATATTACTTTCATTATTAATATTGATATCAGTATTATTAATCGTATTAATTTAATATATATGAGATTTGATATGAATAAATTTTTATATCAACATTACTATTATTACTTTCATTATTAGTATTAATATTGCTAACGGTATTATTAATATTGTTATATAAAATTGAAACATGTAACATGTTAATATTAGTATCAATATTAGATACTATCAAATTGAATCATTATCATTAATATTATTATTAGTATTATTATTATATCTATTATTAACATGTTGATTAATAATTTTACTATCGTTATTATTAGTATTAGTATGTTTATTATTAGTAACATTATCAATATTATTATTATCATTAATATTATGTAATATTTTCGTTGATATCATTATTATTTTTATTATTCCATTATTATTATTAATATATTTTTATTTTTAACAATATTATTATTAATAGATTTATTAATTAAATAAAATTTAAAGATATTATAAAACTGATAAAGGAGTACATCTGTTTTATTTCATTATCACTTTCTAATTTTTCTTGCCCGTGATTTCATTTGTCGATTTCCAATAACTACCCATCAATTCATGTACAGCACAATTTAATTAATCATATGGTTATCTACAAACCATCATTGAAGAAGATAAACATTTTTCTTTTTAACCCGGCGATTCTTTTTTTTTATTTTCACTTTTTGGCCAAAAATTAAAATCGAACCAATTATCAAAATCGAATAATGCAGTCTTGTTAGAATTCCTCTTCTCGAACTACCTGCAAAAGCTCAGCTTACGATTCCTAATATCATGTGCGAATTTGCGAGTCAAAGGTAAATCCTAAAAAGTCAAAAGTTTTGTTCTTCGCGAAATTTGGAATTTTAATGATGTTTCTGAATAAATTGTTAATTTCTAAAGTTTATACGAAGGATTTACAACAACTTTCATATTATAAGCTTGGCCTAATTCGTTTTCGAAATTGAAGTTCATAAATTTTTTTTTAAAAACAAGTAGCGACTGCAGTATTTTTTTTTTTTTGTTGCTTCTGTTTTTAATTTTTTTTTTTTCGTTTAATGATTTACAAAAAAAAAAAAAAACACTTATGAATTAATTATAAAACTGTTGAAGGATCTAAATCCTTATTGTATTATGTATATCGATTCTGATTTTTGGGTAGAAGGATGTGACGATGAAGAAGAAAGATATAAACAGAAAAATTATGAGTTAAATACAAATGGGTTACAAATGGTTACAGAAAAAACAGAGGGGATCGGATGGTTAGAGGGTTGTCTTAGTTAACAGGAGGTCTCGGGTTCGAGTCCCGCTGGTGACTTTTCTTTTTAAAGCCCATCTTTGTGAGGTAGTTTATATTTGTTATCTTTTTTATTATTGTTACTATTATCATCTTTATTATTAGTTTTTATTAATATTTTTATTATAATTATAATTAGTATTATAACTAGTATCACTCCTATAGTTATAAGTATTAAGCATTATTATTATTATTATTATTATTATTATTATTATTATTATTATTATTATTATTATTATTATTATTATTATTATTATTATTATCATTATTGTGATAGTTATTATTATCATTAGTATTATAATTACTTGTATTATTAATTAACACTTATTATTACTATTATAATTAAAATAAGTAAATTATTGCTAATATTATTATTATTACTAATATTATTATCATTAAAATACATTTCATTGTTATCATTATTATTACTATCACTATTATTGGTATTACTATTGATATTATTAGTATCAAAATGATTAATAAAATTATCGTTATTATAACTAACATTAGAAAATGATTATTAGAATAATTAGTATCATTATCAATAAAATCCTTATCCAACATTGATATTAGTATTACTATTATTATGACTATTAAATTTTCTATCAGAGTTACTATTATTATTAAAGATTGTATATTTATAAAAACTATCATTTTATCTTATTATTATTATCATTTTTATTAAAACAACTGTTATTATTACTATTATCCATAATCTAGTATTATTACAATTATTAGTTTTGGCAAACAAAAGTTATTTATATATATATATATATATATATATATATATATATATATATATATATATATATATATATATATATATATATATATATATATACTACATAATTATATTAATATTACATAAAATTATGTTTAATTAATATAATACAACTTGTATTATTATAATGTTAACAAAATTATATATCAAATAAGCATTATAATACAATATGCATATTAATAAAATTATATATAAATATTAATCTCAATACATAACTAATTATATATATAACTTCGTACGATTACAATTATGTATTAATGAATATACAAATGATATAGGTTCGTGAATCCGAGGTCAACCCTGCATTGTTCAGTTTGTCTAATGTTGTCATACGTATTTTTACTACAAAATACATTAGGTGAGTTTCATTTGCTCCCTTTTTACTCATTACATTTTTGGGCTGAGAATACATGCAAATGCTTTATTAACTGTTTTTACAATATTTATATGCGTGAGTTTCATTTGCCTTTTTACCCTTTATATTTTTGGGCTGAGAATACATGCGCAATTTTTATAAATGTTTTACGAAATAGACACAAGTAATTGAAACTACATTCTATGGTTGAATTATCGAAATCGAATATGCCCCTTTTTATTAAGTCTGGTAATCTAAGAATTAGGGAACAGACACCCTAATTGACGCGAACTCTAAAGATAGATCTATCGGGCCCAACAAGCCCCATCCAAAGTACCGGATGCTTTAGTACTTCGAAATTTATATCATGTCCGAAGGAGGATCCCGGAATGATGGGGATATTTATATATATATATATTGTGAATGTCGGTTACCAGGTGTTCAATCCATATGAATGATATTTTTGTCTCTATGTATGGGACGCATGTTTATGAGAAATGAAAATCTTGTGGTCTATTAAAATAAAGGAAATGATTATTTATGTTAAACTAATGAACTCACCAACCTTTTGGTTGACACTTTAAAGCATGTTTATTCTCAGGTATGAAAGAAATCTTTCGCTGTGCAATTGCTCATTTAAAAGATATTACTTGGAGTCATTCATGACATATTTCAAAAGAAGTTGCATTCGAGTCGTCAGGGTTCATCAAGATTATTATTTAGTCAATTATAGTTGAATATATTATGAAATGATTTGCATGTCATTAGTTTTCGATATAAAGCAAGTTTGTCTTTTAAAAACGAATGCAATGTTTGTAAAATGTATCATATAGAGGTCAAATACCTCGCGATGTAACCAACTATTGTGAATCGTTTGTAATCGATATGGACTTTGTCCGGATGGATTAGGATGGGTCATTTCATAAAGGCACTACCGTACAATCTTGTGCCAAATGACCCCGTTCCCCACACTTAAAGAACGTAAGCTTGTAACCCTTCTTACTCTTCTTCTTCACATTCCCGACGCCTTCGGGCGTACTTCGTGCCCTCTTACCATGAGCACCGTGTAATCCTAACCTTGCAAGTACATCTTCATCATCGCTACCTCGAGGTTTGGGAAACCTCTTTTCAAACTCTTCCTTTACAATTTTAGTCACTTGGTCTCGGACCACTTTCGTCATTTTTCCTTCGACCAACTCCTTGGTTACTTCTCTAACTCTTCCGGTGAAAATCGAGACATATCGTTCAAACACAGCCTCAATCTTTAACGTTAACTCATCCTTCCCTTCGTGAATAGGCTCACTCGTTCCACATCCATCTTCCGTTTTCATTCTAAGGAATGCAAACGATTAGATCACGAACGTATAAACCACACGCACAACACCGTCCCATCTTGCTAAACACTCGTCGTACATCACTTGCTAGACACGATTTGCACCCGTAATAAGGTTTGTAAGTCCTTATTACGCATACATGCTGTATCGACTTGTTAGTACAATGACCGCCTCGCTCGATGATATATGCAACCGCAACATAAACAAAGCACAAACAAAATCCTACGCGATTTAAACACACGCGAGAATTATTATCACATCACAATAATATATTAATAATATCCGCATTACTAATATACACATTAGTCAATCTATAAACAAGGCACTAACTAAACCCATTCCGACCCGTAATCCTACAAGTCCCGCAACAATTAAGCACACACACAAGTCTAAGTCTAGGCACCTATCTCAAGTCACCTAAATACCTTAGACCATGCTCTGATACCACTTGTAACAACCCAACCCGTTAATCAACCAATAACGCAGAAAAAAAAAATATTTTGCTGGTACAGCACATGGCGCGGCGCGCCATATGGCCGCGCGGCGCGCCAAAGTGGCCTGTCCAAAAAGTCATGAAATGCGAAAATGTTTGACCACTTCCCGACGTATTTAGACAAAACGCTTTTAACCATATATTAATATATGTAGAACTAACACGTTCCATTAATAAAATTAGTTTTACGAAGACCGGGCCCACATCGGCCGTTTTACGACTTTCGTACGAAAATACAAGTTTTCAACCATATGATTTGTAATACAAAATAAAGGTCGAGCATGGCGATTGGGGATACGCTACCCAATCCTAATCAATCCAAAAGCAAGCCTTCTAAAGCAACTACGCGAGTCCACTAGTCCCCGCTTACCCGAGCCTCAGCATCCATGCAATCTATAAAAAAGTCAACAACGAGAGGGTAAGCTAACGCTTAGTGAATGATAACATACTACATACATATATATGTATAAAATGGACACGCCACACAAATATAAAATACCGCATACCGAAGCATCCAAGCATAAAGGCAAGCTAGTCTAAGCATACCGTAACATCACTAAGCAACAAGCTAACAATAAATAAAGTGAGTTCACCAACGACGATGTGAACAATGCCAATAAGCCACACCCAGTGGGTTAGCTACATCACAACAATTCTTTAATATAAACAACATTATACGTATACAATATATATATATATATATATATATATATATATATATATATATATATATATATATATATATATATATATATATATATATATATATATATATATATATATATATATATAAATATCTCGAATAGCATAATTGATTATGCTTACATCACAATAACCATGGTTAACCAAATCTTCGCAAGGGAATGACTTCACGAAACAAGTCATCGATGTTCATAACATTCTTTAGTATACTTAACACCTCGTATCACTAAACCCTAGGGTGGCACCTTAATACCTCGGTACTTCACCCCGAGTGGCATCTTAACACCTCGATGCTTCACTCATTATTTTACGGAGTGGTGTCTTAACACCTCGACACTACACCCCTAGGTGGCACCTTAACACCTCGATGCTTCACCCCGAGTGGCATCTTAACACCTCGATGCTTCACCCGTCAATTACTTAGAGTGGCATCTTAACACCTCGATGCTTCACTCCGAGTGGCGTCTTAACACCTCGACACATCACTCGTCACATGAAACGTGGTGTTTTAACACCTCGACACTACACATTTCACGCTACCACAAATAGATATATTATATACCTACACATATAATTATTCCACCTATACGAGAAGCGAGCTCTACAAGCGAGAACCCCTTCTCCCGACCCGCACCCATCCTACACATACATATGCATATAGGATATTACCACTCACCTTGTCGCCTTGAAGAATGCTACCGAATAATCTGCAACTCGTCAATGGAAAGTACCTATTCCATTATCACAAATTCAACAACACACTTAGATTGGATTTACAAACCAACCCAATTTGACACTTAGTGCAAATTTGACCCAAATGCACTTCCAAGTACAAACCGCGCCCAAAATTAACCAATAATCACTAACACAAGTGAGAATGGTCTTAATACGCCAATTAAAACCCACCATAGGTGTTAAATACCTATCTTGCCCAAAATGACACTTAAACCCTAATTTAACCCATAAGAAGTCAATATCACGCCATTAGCAAGTTTTGACACTAAAACATATTTAACTCGGTTCTATGCTTCAACCTAATCCATTTTAAGTTTATAAACCTTATTAATTCGACAATTGGGTCATAATCATCACCAAACCCTAATTTTGACCCAAAGTCAAAATTAGTCAACCAACACACCTAAAAGTGTTCCAACACTTCCATAATCACTAAACCTAGTGATTAAACCCAATTACAAGTCCTAATCAAGGCCAATTTGTTCACCAACCCAAAATCCACCAACATTAACAATAAACCCGATTACTAGCATCACTAAACCCACTTCATGAGTCTAAATGGGTTTATCAACAAATCAAGTTCAAACCCTAACTTTGAATAGCAAAATCAACAATAAAACTCGGAGTTAGAACTTACCAATACTGCCAAAATGATACCGTTGATGAGTAGAACAACTTTAATGCTTGAGGTTTGACCCGAAACAACCTCCTTCTTCTCTAAATGGATTTCTCTCTCACTAGAACTCAATCTCTCTCTAGGGTTTGAGGATGGGAGTGTTTGATGAGTGAGATGTGATCCAAACTGATCAATGGATCAGTTTTGATGACCCTAAACGGACCCTAAGTGAAAAGACCAAAGTACCCTTCATTTAGACCTTTTAAAAAGGCTGAAAATTGCATCAGATGGGTTCGGCGCGCTGCGCCGAAAGGTGGAGCGCCGCTCCAACCTTCAGGTCAGTTTTCAGTTTCTTGTTTTGGCCATAACTTTTTGACCGTAGCTCCGTTTTCGATGAATCAAATATCATTGGAAACGTGATAAGATTTCCTTTCCAATGGTAAGGCTTTGGAACATCAACACAAACTTTATTTGGGGTTGAAAGGATACGTACACACCTTGTCACTTCAGACAACGTCCAGTTTCCTTCGGCGTTCGAACAAGCAACACGTAAACTTCATACACGCATCGTACACCATAAATACATTATGTACAATAAATATTTGGGTCTTACACTTTGCGTTTTGCGTCTTGTACTCTTGTAATTTTGAGACGTTTCTCATCAATAATTGGAACCTCTTTGATTGTACTTTGTACTTTTGAGATTTTTGGTCGTTTGCGTCTTCAATTCGTTGAATCTGTTTTTTTGTCTTCACCTTTTATTATTTAAACGAATATCACTTGTAAATAGAACAACTGCAACTAAAAGCTTGTCTTTCTTGAGGGATAATGCTATGAAATATATGTTCGTTTTTAGCATTATCAAATATTCCCACACTTGAGTGTTGCTTGTCCTCAAGCAATATAGTCTTGAAATATACTAGAATCACTTCTTTATTCTTTACACTTTGTACATCAGTGATTTCTATACGGCGGTATAAACAATGGTAGTAACGATGTGGTTTACAGTCCCACATGACTATAAAATTTAGATCCATTAGGGAAATTGGATCTTTATGAAAACATTTGATCTTTTGAAAATTAAATCTAGTTTTTACCCTAGATAAGTTTTCCGGAATAACCCTTCATCGGTGTTTGCAAATTGTTTTTGTGGGTTTGGTGGGGTTCATATTTGAAAATTTTAGCTCAAAACTTGTGGTTTTGTGTCACCCACTTGCTAACCTTGTATTGGGAAAGCAACACATCCAGTATACTTGTTCCGTATATTACCTTTCGGTAAACTACCGTCCGGTTGTAAAGGAAAGCGTTGAACAAGCAACTGTTAAGGCAATGTCCCCTGACATGCTTTTAATTATGGTCTATAACGTGTCGGACTCAATTACTATCCTTTGTAGGAGCAATAGTAAAGCTCACCCTTATAATTTTCCAGTCTGGCACAAGGTCTTGTCTTTGACCATGCTATGCAACCACCGTTCTTACGGTTGACACCCGATTTGGTTCAGGTGACCTAATGAATTCTAGGTGAATTCCTAGGATTTTACGTTCAATGGTAATGAACGCATTGAAAATAGGTTTTTAGAAAACAAATCGGTTTGTAATTTTGATCAAAATATTTTCTCGTTCAAGCTCGAATTTAGATATCATCGAATTCCATGAGTTTGTAATTCTCAATCTTTAAGGTCAATCTCAAGGATTGAGTAATATCAGGCTTAAAGGCTGATTTTTAATCTTTTAAGGAGATTATCCTTTCTGGGGGTCTGATTAATTAGTCTTATCAAGCTAATTTGCACGGCGCCCTCCCTATTTTACGAGACAGATCCTCTCATGGTTAGGATAAGTCTTACCACTTGGCGACCCTGTTTGATGCTGAGGTCCGTGGATTTTCTGCTGATTTTAGTGATGACTTTTCTAGATTTTTCGTCAACCTACAGCTGGTCTGGACGACAAATTCATGACCTAAATCAAGAAGCGCGTTTCTTTTTCTGAAGACTTTACTTCCTTTAAGTGATGGAATTGATTCATCGTGTAGATCCATCTTTCTTACAGTAATCGGGTAAAACTGTTTAGTTTAGTCCAAAGCAAAAGTATCTTCAATTATTTGTTACAGAAATATGTGACATATGTTTAACATAACTTGGTAAATTTTTCCACACTTGGCTTTTATTTTCTTTTATTTGCCTTTTTATTGTCCTTTATTCCATTTTAAATGAATTCTAACATTTTGGTTTGTTTCTCAATTTATGTCCTTTCCGAGGTAGCAATAATTTCGGTGTTAACACCTAGTTTTATCGTTCATAAATATATATAAACATGATTTTGAGTTCATTTAATTGAAAATTTTGAAAATTTTTACTAGAAATGGGTAGTCAGTATATAAGACTATGGCTGTTCTTTGTTATCAGAGAGCACTAGATTCTAATACAACTACTACGTTACTAGTATTTTTAATGGTAACCAAGTGTTTAAGTTAAAAATTTTAAAATCCGAAAGAATTTAACCCCTTCCCACACTAAGATCTTGCAATGCCCTCATTTGTAAGAAATCGGTAGCAATTTAAATTATTGAGGGTGATTAGCGTAGAAAAATGATTAAATTTTACGAAAGTTTCCAAACATATTGACGTTTGTTTGCTGAATGATAAATGGTGCACATCATTTGTTCATTCCATCTTGTTGTTACATCACATTTATTTTTCATCTTGTCGTCAAAATTAGTAGCTTTTGCTGAACTTAATGCCAGTCTTTGAAAATGCGCTGTTTTACCCTGTTTTGTACAATCGACAATATACATACATATAAATATAAACTTGCATGGCAATTTGAAATGGGACTTAATATCCCACTTTCAAATCCTAAATGTGAAATATTAGTATACAATAATAATAAAAATGATAAAAATTACATAAATATATCCAATAACATAAGTTTAAACATGAAAAAGTAAAGAAAAAAATAAAAAATAAAAAAAACATAAAAATAACCAATGGAACTAAATCAGTCTGGATAGGGGTTCCAGTTCATCTCGTCAGGTGAGTTCCATTGTTGGTTATAGGTGTTCTGATAGGCTTGGTTATAGTCATACCGGTTAAATGGTGGTCGGATGTCGGGGCTGTGTGGCGGAAAATGAGCAGGTCGAGTAGGTACGTAGTTATTTGGTACCTGATATGATAGCTGGCTCATGATTTGGTGCTGATGAACTAACCAGCTATCGTGTTAGCATCGCCTATAATCCTCGTATACTCGCTCGGAGTTCCACTGCTCGTACATACTATGTCTGGCCGCGTTCGTCATTGATTCCTCATCTATACGAACGTGGACGTCAAGAATAGCATCTCGAATGACATCCCTAATGTCTTCCGCTTCCTCCATTTCTTCGTCTGAACCCCTTTCTACCTGTGGATGATTACCTTCATAGGGCAATGCCTGGTTGCGTCTACTCTTCAATACCTTAGCACCCACATAAACCCGCAATCCTATGGTCTCATCCTGTTCTCTACAAAGCTGTAATGGACCCCCTTGGTTCCTATCAGCACCTAAATACTCTCCAATGAGAGTAACAAAAATACCTCCTCCTATTATACTCCCGTCCTGCATTCCTTCTACCATTTTAGATAAATAAAAACCAACACAGTAAGGGATATTAACAAAGCTTCTCGGGTCTCGAATACACTTTAGGTAAAATAAATCATGTAAGGTCATTTTCTCCTTATTGTGACCTCTCTGTGTAATCTAGTTAGCCAAAAATCTATGAATCACACGAAGCTCGGCTTTGTTAATATGTAAGTAGGAGTGTTTTCCTCCCAGTGTAAAAACATTATAGTTTGACATACGCCTCCAAACGGCGTCAGCGTCAAAGTTCCTATCTACCCTTTCACCACGATAAATCAAACTCATACAATCGGGTAGTAGCAATTCACTAGGAGTGTAAATCTGTAATGCCCTGGCCATGTCCATCATGGACATTCTGTACATCCTATCGCCAAGGATAAATCTAAGAAAACTTCTATCATCTAACCTATCTACATCTACATTTAACGCTATAGTACTCATCAACTCAACACACCATTCCTTATATACAGGTCTACGAATGGTGAAAAGACGTTCCCAATCTGTAAAAGAAGAACTGCCATACTTTGAATCATTTGCTGTCTAACAAGGTCAGCTAGATGGACCGTTTCCAAAGGATTCCAATCAATTACCCTCGGCACCTCTACCTCTTTTGTTACTAATTTGAATTTATTACTTTGATATAATGGGTAATCTCTCCATCGTCTATCGAATCTCAAATTAGGATGCAACGTGTGTTCAGGAATCGTTGGGTATTCTACAGGTGGATGTGGCGGAAATACTATGAATTCATTAGGTAACTGTAGCGGATCATAATAAGGTACGTGCTGATCAGGCTGTTGTTGTGGTTCCTGTTGTGGTTGTTGTTCAGGTTCATATTGCATTTCTGGTTCTGGTTCTGGAGCTGGAGCAGGCTATCTAGATGATGATGATCCTGAACCTCCAGTATCGGCTTTCTGCAAAACACATTAAACACAAAATTTGTGCATCCAAATATGCATTAGTGTTAGTAAAATAACAATTTAAAACAATCACAATAACATGTTAAATCAAAATTAAACTTATACACATTTTCACAATTTTCACAATTCTATACTTGTTCAAATAAGCACATATGGAAATGTAGACAAAGTTCATAAGCATTTAACTCAAATAACATGTAAAAATAGTCATTACTAACAATTAAACAAGTCTCAAATGGCAAATATATCAAATTAATCAAGTTCATGAATTTTGGACTTAAAAAGTCCACTTTAATCTTCAAAAATTATGTTTAGGATCAATGTTTGGATCATTTAACTACCTAAACATGTTACACTACTCAATTTAGCAATAATTCATGACAAAAATCTGCCATAACCTGTTTATATCAAAAAGCCCCAAATTGCTCAAGAACACAAACCCTAGATTTCTAAAAAATTTGAAGTTTTTGGCTTCAAATCATGTTAAATAGCATCAATCTAGGTTATACATGCATAAAATACTAACAATTTAACACCAATTACACTAGAAATTAACAAAGTTGCATTAGGTAAAATATTGGTAATTATCACAAAAACTAGGAATTTATAGAGTTTAGGGGTGTAATTTTTACCTTTTTGCTGAAGAATGCGAATCTATGCATGATTAGAGCAAGAAATTTGACGAATTACGGTGAATTTTGGTGAAATTGGGAGAGAATTTGAGTGTGTTTTCGGGTATGTGTGTGTTTTTGTGGAGAAAGACAGACTAGTCGACAGACTTGTATCAGGTCTGATTTTTGCCTCCATGCGATCGCATGGAGGTATAGAGAAAATCCCATGCGATCGCATGGGGGTCCGGGTACAGTGTTTTCAGCTTCTTTTTTTTTTATATATAAAACCTTATACCTTTTATATAATTAATAAAATTTTAAAAATTTGTTTCTTTTTAGGATGAGGGCTTTTCGGAACGATGTCCTAGTCCGTCCCTCGACAAAAATTTTAAAATTTGTCACTTTTAAGCGCGGTTTTAAAAGCAAAGGTTTTTGGGTTTTTTTTAAATGTTTTTGGCATACTTTAATTCAATAAGATTAAAAATAATGATAATAAAAGTTCTCGTCCCTCCCTCGGGTAGAGCAATTTCGGTTCAACGACCTAGTCTTCAACTCACGACGAATTTTAAAAATCATATTTTTAACTTAGCGAAATAAAGTAAATTTTTATTTTTAAATTCACACCAAACTTAAATTTAAAATGCATAAAATTAAAAATTCATATTATAAATTCACACCAAACTTAAATTATATTTTTGTTTTTACACATACAAACTTATATTAAAAATATTAATTTTTCAAATATTTACAATTTTAAATATATTGATTTAAACAAGTTTATAATATTATTTAAATATTAATTTTAAAAACAAAGTAAAAATAAAATTAAAAATCTTTTTGGTCTTTTATCCCACTTTAATCAATCAAATATTATCAAAAATATACGCCCCTCTTTTCGGTAAAGTAATTTCGGTTCAATAACCTAATTTAACTCATGACGAATTTTTGAAATATTTTGGGTTGATTGATTAAAGATATTTATACCTTAAGAATAAACGTTAAATTTCGCAGTGATGTAATAAATTTTTGAATGATAACAATAATTTCGGTCGCAAGACCTAATTTTATCGAATACCAATTTAATACTTTATAGCGAACAAATTAGCGTTTATTATCAAAAGGTTAAAAATTAAAATAAAAAATGAAAACTGTACAAACTTACATGTGAAATAGATTTCTTAGTGATATGCTCTAGCCCACTCATAAGATAGTCGGGCAAATTGGTTTTCCATGGCTACATAGGCGTAACCTCGAGCATTTAACGTTTTTTCTTCTAAACATATGAACGTTCCTTCTCTGCATAAAGTAACAAATTCAGTGTTTGAATAGGTTTGATTATTTGAACATTTACCTTCGTGTGACCATTTTCCGCATTTGTGACATTTTTCAAGGTGTCGTGCTCTTCTTTTCGCTGCGGATTTTGATTTTCCTTTACCAAATTGTAACTTATTATCTTCGCATCTGGATTCTTTTCTCACTCCGTCCAATTTACCTCTTATTAATGATACCAATTCACTTGGAAGTGTGTCATTATTACGTTTAGTGATTAAAGCGTGTAGCATTAGACCATGGTTTAATTCACAGGAAGTCTTCATTTCGAAAAACCTAAAAAAAAATAAAAATTCAGAATGGGGGGAGAAGACTAGTTCTTTAGGGTCTGCTAGAGAAAGACCATTCGGGTTCCATTTTCGAGAACTACACAAAAACAGAAAATCTAACTCTAACAGAAATACATATTATCCTTTAAAGACTTGATTCTCCCCACACTTAGTTAGCTGTGGTGTCGAAATTGTGATTAACTTCGTTGTCAACTTCCATCGGACTATCTATGTAATGTTTAACTCTGTGACCATTAACTTTAAATTCAATTCCATTTGAATTTATTAATTCAACTGTTCCGTATGGGAAAACTCTTTTGACTATGAATGGTCCAGACCATCTTGATTTCAATTTTCCAGGAAATAGCGTGAATCGTGAATTGAAAAGAAGAACTCTGTCTCATTCTTTAAATTCTTTTGAACTTCTGATTCTTTTATCATGCCATTTCTTCGTTCTTTATTTATAGATTAACGAATTTTCGTATGCTTCATGTCTTAATTCTTCTAATTCGTTTAGTTGACTTAACCGTAGACGTCCAGCTTCATGTAAATCAAGATTACATGTCTTCAAAGCCCAAAATGATTTGTGTTCAATTTCTACTGGAAGATGACATGCTTTTCCGTAAATGAGTTTAAAAGGTGTGGTTCCAATTGGAGTTTTGTAGGCTGTTCTAAAAGCCCAGAGTGCATTCTCCAATTTAATGGACCATTCCTTCGGATTTGATCCTACGGTTTTCTCTAGAATACGTTTTAAAGCTCGGTTGGTATTTTCAACTTGTCCACTTGTTTGTGGATGATAAGCAGTGGAGATTTTATGAGTTACTCCATATCTTTTAAGAAATTTCTCAAGTTGATTATTACAAAAATGAGTACCCCGATCACTTATTAAAGCTTTCGGTTTTCCAAACCTAGCAAAAAGACGTTTTAAAAAGTTGACTACAACTCGTGCATCGTTAGTTGGGAGAGCTTGTGCTTCCGCCCATTTAGATACATAATCAATGGCAACGAGAATATATAGATTATTATGAGATTTTGAAAATGGACCCATAAAGTCAATACCCCAAATGTCAAATACTTCACATACTTGAATGACATTTTGTGGCATTTCATCACGTTGACTTATTTTTCCGGCCCTTTGACAAGCATCACATGATTTGCAAAGAAGGTGTGTGTCTTTGAAAATTGTAGGCCAATAGAACCCAGCATCGTAAACTTTTCTTGCTGTTAGTTGAGGCCCATAATGCCCTCTTGTTGGTCATGTGTGACAATGGTTTAAGATTTTACTAGCTTCATCTTTGAATACACATCGGCGTATTATTCCATCTGGACAACTTTTAAACAAATGTGGATCTTCCCAGAAATAGTGTTTTATATCACTAAAGAATTTGTTTCGTTTTTGGTACGACAATCCTTTTTCAAGGATTCCACATACTAAATAGTTTGCATAGTCTGCAAACCATGGAATTTTATTATAATCTATCTTCAATAGATATTCATCAGGAAAGTTGTCTTGTATGGCCGATTCATTTAGAACTTCTAATTCGGGATTTTCAAGACGAGAAAGATGATCAGCGGCGAGATTTTCTGCTCCCTTTTTTTGTCGGATTTTAATATCAAACTCTTGTAAGAGTAAGATCCAACGGATTAATCTTGGTTTAGCATCTTGTTTCGAAAATAGGTATCTAAGAGCAGAATGGTCGGTATAGACCACCGTTTTAGCTAGAACGAGATATGAACGAAATTTGTCAAAAGCAAAGACAATAGCAAGGAGTTCTTTTTCAGTAGTTGTGTAATTTGTTTGTGCTCCTTGTAACGTCTTACTAGCATAATATATAGGTTGAAATCTTTTTTCAATCCTTTGTCCTAAAACGGCTCCCATTACAAAATCACTTGCATCGCACATAAGTTCAAGTGGTAGATTCCAATTTGGAGTTATCATAATCAGCGCATTAGTGAGTTTTTCTTTAAGAATATTAAAAGATTTGATACATTCATCTGAAAAGATGAATGGAGCATCCTTTTCTAGGAGTTTATTCATAGGAGTGGCAATTTTAGAAAAATCTTTTATGAAACGTCGGTAAAAACCGGCATGCCCTAGAAAACTCCTAACTCCTCTAACATTGGTGGGATGTGGAAGTTTAGCAATTACATCTACTTTAGCTCTATCCATTTCAATTCCTTCCTTTGAGATTTTATGACCAAGAACGATGCCTTCTTTAACCATGAAATGATATTTCTCCCAATTTAGAACTAGATTTGATTGTTCGCATCTAATAAGCATTCGTTCAAGATTAACTATACATGATTCAAAAGTATCACCGAAGACTGAAAAGTCATCCATGAAAACTTCCATGCATTCTTCTATCATGTCGTGAAAAATCGCCATCATGCACCTTTGAAAGGTTGCAGGGGCATTGCAAAGTCCAAATGGCATGCGTTTGTAAGCAAAAGTACCATAAGGGCACGTGAATGTGGTTTTCTCTTTGTCTTTGGGTGCTATTGGAATTTGAAAATATCCGAAAAAACCATCAAGAAAACAATAGTAACTATTTCCGGCTAATCTTTCCAACATTTGATCAATAAAAGGTAAGGGAAAGTGATCTTTTCTGGTGGCGTCATTTAATTTTCTATAATCAATACAAACACGCCATCCTGTTACAGTCCTAGTAGGAATAAGCTCATTTTTCTCATTTGTAATGACAGTCATGCCACCTTTCTTAGGCACGCATTGAACTGAGCTTACCCATGGACTATCAGAAATTGGATAAATTAAACCTGCATCTAGCAGTTTAATGATTTCTTTCTTAACAACATCTTACATATTAGGATTTAGTCTTCTTTGTCATTGCACATATGTTTTATGACCTTCTTCCATAAGGATTTTATGTGTACAATACGAAGGACTTATGCCTTTAATATCATGAATCTTCCATGCAATAGCTGGTTTATGAGCTTTCAACACAGAAATGAGTTGAGATTTTTCATTTTCAGTAAGAGAAGACGATATTATTACAGGTAATTCAGATTCACCATGTAAATAAGCGTATTCCAAATGGTTTGGAAGTGGTTTTCACTCTAATGTCGGAGGTTCTTCTATCGATGATTTATATCGATATCTGTCTTCTTCTTTTAGCATTTGAATTTCTTCTATTGTTGGTTCATATCCATTAGCCATAAGTGTAGCTAACATTTCAGTTTTATCAATTGGTTCAGTTCCTTCTCCTAAAGAACATTCTCATGTTCCTTGTAATCCTGGAAATTCTTCTAACAATTCTGCATGTGATTCTATAGTTTGAATATAATAATATGTATCATCTGCAGATTGCGGTTGTTGCATTGCTCTATCAACTAAAAAGGTAACACTCTCGTCCTCTATACTTAGGGTTAGTTTCTTACCAAACACGTCTATCATTGCTTTAGCCGTGTTTAAAAATGGTCTTCCTAATATGAGAGGAACTTGAGAATCTTCTTCCATGTCCAGAACAACAAAATCTACTGAAAATACTAAAGTACCAACTTTAACTAGCATGTTCTCCATTATTCCTCTAGGATATTTTACTGATCTATCGGCTAGTTGTATGCTTATTCGTGTTGGTTTCAATTCTCCAAGGTCTAGTTTAGTGTATAGTGAATACGGCATTAAATTTATACTAGCACCTAAGTCTGCCAATGCTTCTATTGAACTAAGACTACCCAGAAAACATGGAATTGTGAAACTTCCTGGATCAGATAGTTTTTCTGGTATCTTATTCAACAGCACTGCTGAACAATTAGCATTCATAGTAACAGCCGAGAGTTCTTCCATTTTCTTTCTATTTGAGATTAGATCTTTCAGAAATTTAGCATATCTAGGCATTCCTGAAATCACATCAATGAAAGGAAGATTTACATTTATCTGTTTAAATATATCCAAGAATTTAGATTGCTCGGCTTCAAGTCTCTATTTTTTCATTTTACTCGGGTAAGGAAGTGGTGGTTGGTATGGTTTAACATAAGGTTTAGTTTTAACTGTGTTATCTTCATTAACCTTTTCAACTACCGGTTCTTTTTCCTTATCTTGTTCAGGTTGTGGTTCTTGTGGAGTAGGAATAGCTTCCTCAGAAATTACAGGTATTTCAGGTGGTTTAAGTGTAATACCACTTCTTGTGGTAATGGCTTTAGCTGTTTCATTTCGGGGGGTTAGCATTTGTATCACTAGGTAGACTTCCCGGTTTTCTTTCACCTATTAACCTTGCTAGGTTACTTACTTCTTGTTCCAGATTTTGAATAGAAGCTTGTTGATTTCTAAATGCTTGAGCATTTTGTTCATTTGTTTGTTTCTGAGATGTGAAAAACTGTGTTTGAGATTCAACTAGCTTCGTCATCATATCTTCTAAATTTGGCTTTTTATCATCGGTTTGTGGTGGTTTATTTTGAAAATTAGGTCTTTGCTGATTGTAAGTATTATTGGATACTTGTTGATTACTAGGACCTTGTTGGTTGTTGTATGGAACATTTCGGTTATAATTCTGGTTTTGATTGTAGATTGGTCTTGGCGGTTGATAATTATTCTGATAATTATTTCCAGGCCTTTGGTTTATGTATGAAACATTCTCTCTTTGTTCCATTGTTAGTTCAATACTGACACAATCTTTTGTTAAATGTGGTCCTCCACACTGCTCACAACTAATTCGTATTGAGTGTATATCCTTAGTCATCTTTTCCATTCGTCTCTCGACAGCATCTATCTTTGCGGAAATGGAATCTAAGTCATGGCTAGAATCGGCTCGAGCTGCTTTAGATGATCTAACGATATCTTTTTCTTGGTGCCACTCTTGTGAGTGGGAAGCAGTGTTATCAATAATTTTGTAAGCGTCAATTTCTGTTTTCTTCATAATAGAACCACCAGCTGCTATGTCTATGTCTTTCCTTGTAGTGATGTCGCATCCTTGGTAGAATATTTGTACTATTTGACAAGTGTCTAAACCATGTTGCGGACATCCTCTTAATAACTTACCAAATCTTGTCCATGCCTCATATAGAGTTTCATTTGGCTTTTGTGTGAACGTAACAATTTCCCCTTGAAGTCTCACGGCTTTAGATGCCGGAAAGAATTGTTTAAGAAATTTTTCAACTAAAACGTCCCATGTATCAATCGCCCCTTCAGGTAACGATTCCAACTAATCTTTGGCTTCTCCCTTTAAAGTCCAGGGAAATAACATGAGATATATCTGTTCATCCTCCACTTCTCGGATTTTAAATAGTGTACATATCCTATTAAAGGTACGAAGATGTTCGTTTGGATCTTCCTTCGGCGCACCACTAAATTGGCATTGATTAGTCACCATGTGTAGAATTTCTCCTTTGATTTCATAATCTGGCGCATTAATGTCTGGTTGAGTAATTGCGTGACCTTGGCCAGTGCGTTTAGCTCTCATTCGGTCTTCCATACTTAGAGGTTCCAGATTTTCCATGATTGAATTTGTTGAATCTGAATCACTAGAGGATTCTGATTTAATGGTTCGTTCCTCAACAATCTCTGTTTGAATGATTGGTGGTTCCGGAGAAAAAATTAATGGTTCAGGATCTCGAAATCGTCCCTGAATATTCTTCGGGTTCTCAATTGTGAGGTCGGGTTCAAAAAATGGATTATCGGAAATTTGAATTGGAGTACTTGGTCGATTGGATGACGATTCTAAAGAAAAATCAACGGCGGTAATATTAGCTAGATGTCTTGATCGAGTTACAGGTGGTGAACGCACAAAAGGTGGTGAACGTTTTGCTCGGTGCATTCACTGAATATCCTTTTAGTTTTTAAAAAGAAAGAAAAATTATATAAGTTATCAAATTAATAGACTTTTCTGATTTTGCCCACGTTTCGAATAGCCAAAAGATGCAGCAGAGGGGCATGATTCGTTTGGTCTCAATATAATTGAGTACTGTTTGGCTCCAATAACCCGGTCCACGTACAAATCCAACTATTACTACGAACCAGAAAATTTTGATGTCTATCAATTTAACCACTTAAAATAAATTTTCGTAATTTAAAGAAATTTTAGAGAAGAAATAGAATAAAAATCTATGTCCTAAAAACTAGATTGGCGAGAAATAAGAAAGAAAAAGAGCGCGTCGAAAATGGCCGAAAAATAAAAAGGCGAAAAATAATAGGCGTCGAAAAATAAAAATAAGAAAGGAGCGCGTCTAAACTTAAAAAGGCACTAAAAACTAAAAATTAAAAGCTGCGTATAAAAATATTAAAGCTTAAAAGAAATACTATATCCCAAATGGCAATAACTTAAAAAGGAACTAAAAACTAAAAACGGCGTCGCAAAATTCTAAAGCACCTAGATCTTAGTCTAAAGAAAAAGCACTTAAGCGATTTTACGGCAAAGCCTAAAAATCTAGAAATAAAAATAACTATGGCAAAAACTATGACTTAAAACTAAATACGAGCGAAAAATACAAATATTACGCTAAAACAATTAAAAAGAGTACAAAATATAAAAATATACTAAAAGTTGTAAAAAGTACAATTTTTATAAAAATATTATTTTTAGATTATTTATTTTGTAAAAGTATTAATTTTATAATCTAATTAAACTAAATAAACTAAATATACAAAATAATAAAATTAAAACTAAATATTATAAAAATATAACCCTAATTAGGGTTTAATTAAATAATAATAATAATTACTCCGTATTTAATGCTGTTTAGGGTTTTACTGTGGCGTGTCAGGTGCATTCATGCGATCGCACGAAGTTATGCCTTCGGACTCATGCGATCGCATGAGATTGGATTTTGGGCCACGGTCTGGACTTATGATTGGGTTTAATTGGCGTGTTAGGACCATTGTCACTATTGTTAGTGATTATTGGTTAGTTTGGGCGCGGTTTGAGCTTGGAAGTGCAATTGGGTCGAAATTGCGCTAGTTGTCGATTTGGGTTGGTTTGTAAATCCACCCTAATTGTGTTATTTGTCATGTGATAATGGAATAGGTACGTTCCATTGGCGTTTGTGGATTTTGGTTGGCATCCATCAAGACTTCAAGGTGAGTGCAAATTTACTATGCACATGTGTATATGTGATGTTATGCGAGGTGTATATAAAATAGCTTATATTTTACTAGGAAAAACTATTAAATACGATACAATTTTACACAAGATATTTATTTATTTATAGAATAGATATACCTAAACCTTGCTACAACACTTATAGGCAGTGTACCTAATCGTACAGTAGTGTAGTTTTTAGTAAGTCCGGTTCGTTCCACAGGGAAAATCTTTTAAACAAAGCTTAACGCTATATTAGTTTTAATTTATAAAAATACAAATATATATATAAGTAATATTATTATTATAAAGGGGGGTTTTTACCGTTTAATGACCGGTTTGTCGATTTTTAAAACTTTAGTCGCAGTTAAAACCTAATGTAAAATATTAAATAAATAAAAGACTTAATTTAAAGCGTAAAGTAAATAACGATAATGAAATTGCGATCAATAAAATTGCGATAAAATAAACTTGCGATAATTAAAGAGTGCGAAAATTAAAAGTGCAATTAAATACAATGACAATAAATAAAAGTGCAATTAAATATAATAACAATAAATAAAAGTGTAATAATTAGAAGTGCAATTAAATATGAAAATAAAGGAATTATGCTTATTTAAACTTCCGTAATCATGATGTTTGACGTGTTGATTTTAGTTTTATGCCCATGGGTTAATTGTCCTTTGTCCTGGATTATTTAATATGTCCGTCTGGTTTTTGTCCATAACAGTCCATCAGTCATAAATATAAAGTGCGAGTATCCTCGTCAAATTATCCTTATACCCGAAGTCAAATATTCCAACTAATTGGGGACTTAAACTGTAACAAGGTCTTAATACTTTGTTTAATAATTACACCAGGATATCGACTGCGTGTAATCCAAGGTTTTAATACTTTGTTATCAATTATGCCAAGTGTCCTTGTACATAATTTCACCCCTGTTTTAATAATTCTAGTGACTATTAATCCATTCCCGTGTCCGGTTAAATGAACGATTATTCGTACATATAAATATCCCGCCCATCGTGTCCGATCGAGTGTATATGGTTATTTATAGGTACATCCAATTGTCAATCTTTATATTAAAATTAACAAACTATCATTTAGTTAAACAAATATAAAGCCCATTAATAGCCCATAGTCTAATTTCCACAAGTGTCGTTCTTTTGTCCAAACCCCAATTATAGTACAAAGCCCAATTACCCAATTTTAGTATTTTAGCCCAACATCATGATTACTTCGGTATTAAATAAGCATAATAATAACTTAGCTACGAGACATTAATATAAAAAGGTTGAACATAACTTACAATGATTAAAAATAGCGTAGCGTTACACGGATAGAATTTCGACTTACACCCTTACAATATTCGCTAATATACCCTTATTATTAGGATTTAAAATTAAAATTAAAATTATAATATATATATATATATATATATATATATATATATATATATACACACACGTTGAGAGAGTTGGATGGATGGATATATCTTTTTTACACTGAACCAAACACGCGAATTTATAGGGCTGTGGCCAGAAAAAGTTGGCCATGCGATCGCATGGGATTTCTTCCTCCAGGCCATGCGATCGCATGGCCATCGGTGACAGCTCAAAGTTCTTGTTTTCTTGTTTGTCGACGTTTTAATTAAATAAATATAATATATAAATAATTATAAGAATTATTTAAATATTATATTATATTTAAGTGCATAGTATACTTGTAATTTTTAGTCCGTTGCGTCGAGCGTTGAGAGATGACTCTGGTCCCAGTTCCGGATTTTCGAACGTCCTTTCGTATAATTTAATATCTTGTACTTTGCGTTTTGCGTCTTGTACTCTTGTAATTTTGAGACGTTTCTCATCAATAATTGATTGTACTTTGTACTTTTGAGCTTTTTGGTCGTTTGCGTCTTCAATTCGTCGAATCTGTTTTTTTGTCCTCACCTTTTATTATTTAAACGAATATCACTTGTAAATAGAACAATTGCAACTAAAAGCTTGTCTTTCTTGAGGGATAATGCTATGAAATATATGTTCGTTTTTAGCATTATCAATGTGTAAAATGGGTGCGTGTGTGTAGGGTGACCCTTGTTCGGGTTTACTCTATGTTCGTGTGGGAGAATGGACCTTGTGCTTCGGGTCCATGTGATACGCTTATGCGTTGTGGGTTTTACCCTTGTTGTTGTGAATTGGCTAGCGTTTTAGATAACCCTTTATGGCGATGGGTTGCTAGCATTTGTTGTTGAGGAAATGAATCTCGGTTAGTGCGGATTCATGATGACTCGGGTTGTTTAGGTCATCTTGGGTGGTGAATTTCGGGTTGTGCGAATTCACTAAGGCTCGGGTAGCTCGGCCAACCTCGGTTGTAGAAGTGGTGAAGGAAATGAATCTCGGGCAGTGCGAATTCACTAAGACTAGTGTAGTTCGGCCGACCTTCATGTAGTTTGGGTTAAGGGGTTAACCTTATCGTTATTGTTGATTATATTTGTTATATACGCGTATATTCTTATCGTTGTATTGTAGCTAATCTTGTGGCGTTAGCTTGGTGATTATGTAGCGTGTAGCTACTTTGTGTATGTGCTCTTTTGTAGTTTGTTTATCATGCGGAGCCGGTATGTGTTTATTTTGATGTTTGGTGATGCGTAGCCATTTTATGCATATGTATGTGTATAGTATCTTTACATTCACTAAGCATTAGCTTAGCCTCTCGTTGTTGATATTTTTATAGGTTCGCGTGGTGGCGGCTCGGGTAAGTGTGGGGATTAGAGATCTTGGCTAGGTTGCCTTAGAAGATCTTGCTTTTGGACTCGATTAGGATTCGGGTAGTGTAGTCCCAAATCGCCATGCTCGGTTTTGCGTAAACTTAACTAGTCGGGTCATAATGATTATAACCGGTTTATGATTTAACTAGCGTATTATTGTATTAAGAAGTTTAACTTATTGTTGTACGTTTTTAAGTTCGTTGAACTTACTTTGATAAAAATACGTTTTGAAAATTGTGTATTGGGACCTAAATATTAATGTATTAAAGAAAAAAAAATTACGAGCCGGTTTTAATACGGATCGGGTTGTTTCACCTTGAATACACAGAAAAAATACTTTAAAATGTTTACCAAAATCTAACATTTGCAAATTCACTTTGATAGCAGACCCATTCATCCTATTCCGAATATCATTAGTATTATTTTTTCAAACTCAGTTTTGATCAACATAAATATATGATCTTTGATAGCAGACCCATTCATCCTATTCCAAATATCATTAGTATTATTTTTTCAAACTCAGTTTTGATCAACATAAATATATGATCTTTTTTTCCCAAAACAATAAAAATTAAAAACTAAAAAAAACCACGAATATGAAATTGAACCCAGTTACACTTGTTTCTTAAAAACTCAAACTGATAAAACTCTCATCAAAATATGATATTTAAGTCAAACTGGTGATGAAATAGGACCTTCAGATGATATTGAAAATGGTTAAATAAAAGATAGAAATAGTATATGGCAAAAGCATTACACACCATGTGAAAGAGGAGAATAAAATTAATAATCGAGTAACACATAAACCCTAAATTATTTGAAGAAAAAAAAAACCCTAACCTGAAAGGATGAAGAAGAAGTTGATGAGGATTCATCTTGAATAGGGATAAAGTTTAAAGAAGCGGCTGCCATTTTAGGGTTTGAAGTACTCAGCATGGAGATGGAAGAAGAGATTAGAGAAAAAGAGAGGCGTGATTTAGGTGTATACTGAAATTAAAAAACAATTTCCTTTTTTGTTTATTTTTCTTAATTATATTTATAAATATATTAATTTTTTTAATGATATCACTAACCCCATCTCAAATTTTTTCTTTTTTGTTTTGTATTTTTTTTATGAAGGAAAAGTGCTTAATTATGACATCATCATGTTAGTGTTTTAATAGAATCTATAGATAGATCGTTTAAAAACATTATTAAGTTGTACACATTGTTTATTACTAATAACATTTGCATTTGTATTAAAAACATTAATATTGAATATTAACACATAGATTATGAGTCCATCTATGTGACAGACTATTTATTTAAAAATAAAAATATAGTAGCCTTTAATTATAAAAATATTAAATTTAATGAATAATAAGTAAAACACGATGTCGCATGATATTAACATTAATGGATAAGATATGAGTCCTTATTATATGTAAAGTTTGTTTGTGATTATAACAAAAAAATATAATTTTAATATGTTCATCAAAACGCTACAAATATATGTACCGAGTCTATTATAATTTTATGAGCCCGTAGACTGTTAAATAAACACAATTTATATGGAACACATAATCATTTATGCGATTGCAATATGTGAAGATTAGACGTAATTGAACTGTTAAATAATTGACTTGCTATTTAGTTATTTGTATGTGAGAATTTTATGCCAAGTTATTCATCAAAATTTGTTTGATTTATACATATTTTTA
The DNA here is from genome assembly GCF_046630445.1 of Rutidosis leptorrhynchoides. Lineage (NCBI taxonomy): Eukaryota > Viridiplantae > Streptophyta > Magnoliopsida > Asterales > Asteraceae > Rutidosis > Rutidosis leptorrhynchoides. Next base: position 359,228,850 of record NC_092334.1, on the reverse strand, counting down.
ATTTAGGGAGTGATTATTACTTAAGTCAGTTTATTTTTTTTTTTTAAAATGACACGTATAGTTATTTAATTTATATATTGAGATAATAACACATATGATTATTTAATGAGTTGATTGAAAAATGTCCGGACTGAATTTTGTAAATAACACAACCAAGTGCTTCGTATCCATGCTAAGTTTGAAGATGGTCAAATTTACACGACTCATCCTCACGTTGCAATTTATCAAATAAATCAAACTGTATACTATATATATCACATGAGCAACATATATAATAATATATAACGTCTTCCGACTCATTATAGAATGTATATTAGATTACAATGACTATAACTTTTTATATAAAAGATATTACTATCTTTTAACATAATTATAATAATTATTATATTAATTATGTCGTGTATAAATTTTTGATGCGTTATTTAAATTGTTCTAGTGATGTTATATAAATTTTTGTTTTTTTTTTGGAAATTAATTGAGTTTAATTAAGAAAGTAAATTTTGGTTATTACACTTCCATGATAAGTATGGTAGGCAATTTCAACCTACATAAAAATTTAATTGAAAAATATTAGTTTAATTGAAAAAATGACACGTTTGCAAATTTAATTCAGTTTAATTGAAAAATTGATACGTGTGCAAATTTAATTCAGATCAATTGAGAAATTGACACGTAAAATTATTGGCACGCGCTTTATAATAATGTATAGATAGATTTTTTTTTTTTAAAGGCACTATGTTGTATATAGTGAGTCAATCAAGTCGGTTTATGCTACTTTCATTTTGCCTTAACGGATCATCATCATCATCATCATCATCATCATCATCATCATCATCATCATCATCATTATTTATTATTATTATATTATTATTATTATTATTAAAGTAGAAATACCATGAAACATGGGCGATTTTATGAAGGGACAAGCGGGGGCAGCCGCCCCCAGTGGATTTGCAATTTTCAGTGTAAAAATTTTAGATTTTTCGACTTTGCCTCCGGTGGATTTTTTTTTTTACCCTAAAACTTAAATATTTTGTCTCAAAACCTTCAAATTTTGCAAAAAAATCTCCAAATTTTGCCCACAAACCTTCAAATTTTGCCCACAAACCTTCAAATTTTGTCCACAAACCTCCATAATTTGGCTAAAAACCTTCATTTTTGTCCCAAAATCTCCATATTTTGCCCAAAAAAAAATTGCTACGGTTTTAAATTTTTTTTCCCTCGGTGAAAAAAATTTCTGGTACCGCCACTGCCACGAAATAATAATTAAATCCAAAAGTGATAATAAGCATCCATACACATCAACGATTAACCAATCGAAGATGAATTACAACCAATTTAGATATAGGATGTAGCAAACAATTTACTGACTAATACTGAAATTAACAAAATCAAAGCCTAAGTAGTTAAAACTACACATAATACTTTCTCATCCTATGAAAGTGGTGAGTGATGGCTGAGTGCGGTTTTTACAAACAACCATGTGGGAGCAACATCCTTTTCAATCTTCTTACTAAAAGGTGAGACATGATGAGTGAGCAACGGTTTTCAATATCTATTACCGTGATATCGAAAAATTCGTAAAAACTCAAGTTGAGTCAACATAAACACTATTAACATTATAAGCCAATACTGGATTCATAAAAAACGTGAGAAAACTACCTCCACACAATTACCCTTCCTTTTAGACACAATTGAACCCATCTACAAATGAATGCAAAAACCATGAATCGGTTTACAAATGTCGCATGTTTGTATACTACGAAAAGAAGGGGATAATAAGATGCTAATGTTTATTTAAATCATATATATATATATATATATATATATATATATATATATATATATATATATATATATATATATATATATATATATGGGGGATGATTCTCACACACTGTTTTTTGATCCTCACACACCAATTTACTTGAACTCCTCCCTAATAATAGGGTAAAAGGGTGTGTGAGGATCAAAAAACAGTGTGTGAGAATCATCCCCCTATATATATATATAAAATTTTTTTTTTCATTTTTTTTGAATTTTTTTTTCCGGAATCAAGATCACACGAATATATATATATATATATATATATATATATATATATATATATATATATATATATATATATATATATATATTTTCGTTTTTTTTGAATTTTTTTTCCGGAATCAAGATCACACGAAAATATGAACATTTAGAAGAGACACTTCGTGATGAATGTTATTATTTAAGCGGGAAAACGATCGACAAAATTAACATTCAAGATAATATTGTTCGTGAAGAATATGAACGTTTTTTTTTCATGTTTTGTGAAGTAAAATTTAGCCCGATTTAGAGTTTAGGGTTTAGGGTTTAGGGTTTGGTGTTTTGGGTTTATCTCTAAACCGTTCGTGTTAAAAACTCAATCTAAATCCTAAATCTAAACACTAAATCTAAACCCTAAACCCTAAATTTCTAAACCTTAATATCTAAACCCTAATATCTAAACCCTAATATCTAAACCCCAATAGCTAAAACCTCAAAATACGCTCGAAAAACACGATAATTGTTATATATTACTTCTTCGAGCGTTTTTCCGCCAAAATAAAAACATTTATCACAAAGTGTCTCTACTAAATGTTCATATTTTCATCTCATCTATAATGTTCGTGAACAAAGTTTTTTCAAAAAACGAAAAAAAAAGTTTTGCTTCCCCCGCTTCCCCCCGATTGGTTACTTCCCTCTTGATCCTACCCCTATATATATATATATATATATATATATATATATATATATATATATATATATATGGAGAGTATCCAGTGAGAATTTTTTAGTGTGAGAACTCTAGGAACTCCAAAAACACTCTAAATACACTGAAATTCAAGCAAAAAAGGTGCACGGGCGAGCAAAAAATAGAAATTCGAGCAAAAATAAAAAACACGGACGAACAAAAAATTCATAGTCGAGCAAAAAAAAGTTTTTTTTTGTTCAAATTTCTAAATGTAGAACACATTTTTGTTCAAATATCAGCATTTTTGTTCGACTACCCCTGTGTTCTACATTTTTTTGTTCGACTATCAAAATGTAGAACACAAAAATTGTTCGCCCGCCTTTTTTTGTTCGAATATCACTTTTTTGTTCGCCCTTGTCCCATCTTTTGCTCGAATTGCTCTTTTTTTTGTTCGCCCGTGTCCCTTTTTGCTCGAATTTCTCTTTTTTTGCTCGAATTTCCCTTTTTACTCGAATTTCAGTGTATTTCTGAGTTCTCAGGGTTCTCACACAAAAAAACTTCTCATTTGATCCCTCTATTATATATATATATATATATATATATATATATATATATATATATATATATATATACATACATACATATACATACATACATACATACATACATACATACATATAGGGATCAATGGGGAAGTAACCAATCGGGAGAAGCTAATTTTTATTTATTTTTTTTTTTGAAATTTTTTTTCCGGCGTCAAGATCACACTAAAATATGAACATTTAGAAAAGACACTTCGTGATGAATGTTATTATTTAGGCGGGAAGACTATCGACAAAAATAACATTCAAGATAATATTGTTCGTGAAGAATGTGAACGTTTTTTTTCTTCATGTTTTGTGAAGTAAAATTTAGCCCGATTTAGAGTTTAGGGGTTAGGGTTTGGTGTTTTGAGTTTATTTCATAAACTCAAAACACCAAACCCTAAACCATAAACCCTAAACTCTAAACCGTTCGTGTTAAAAACTCAATCTAAATCCTAAATCTAAACCCTAATATCTAAACCCTATAAACCCTAATATCTAAACCATAATATCTAAACTCTAATATCTAAAACCTCAACATATGCTCGAAAAACACGATAATTGTTATATATTACTTCTTCGAGCATTTTCCCGCCAAAATAAAAAGATTTATCACAAAGTGTCTTTATTAAATTTCATATTTTCATCCAATCTATAATGTTCGTGAACAAAGTTTTTTCAAAAAACGAAAAAAAAAAGTTTTGCTTCCCCCCGATTGGTTACTTCCCTCTTGATCCTACCACTATATATATATATATATATATATATATATATATATATATATATATATATATATATATATATATATATATATATATATATATATATAGCCAGGAGTTCAATACAGAACTTTTTTAATGTGCATCATTGTGCATAAGTGTATTTTTGTGCACAATTATAAAACTTTTTCAATGTGTATCATTGTGCACAAGTATATTTTTGTGCACATTAGTTAGTTCTGTAGCTTTTTAGTTCTGTATTGAACCTCCCCCCCCCCCACACACACACACACACACACACACACACACACACACACACACACATATATATATATATATATATATATATATATATATATATATATATATATACTTGTAATATAAGTTAATAAAATAATATTAGAATAATATAAATAAAGATAAAAGAAAGAATACTTGCATTAAGTCGACCAACTCAACTTTAAGCCTTGTACCATTCTGATTCAAGAATTTTTTTTAAATGGTTTTTTTTTAGAGTAGTTACAGAAATGGTTTATTTTAAAAAAATTATAGAAATAGGTAAAACGGCATTTAAATCAGCGGTTTGTCATTGTAGGGGCAAACCGGCATTTCAATTGCCGGTTTGAGCCCTCCTAAACCCTAACCGTATATATACGTAGTACGTACCCGACAGATATGATGTTTACCGCAAAACGACAAATGAATTGCCGGTTTGGACCCTGATATTTCCAGTTTTTTCAATGTTTTATTACTGTAAAGCTGCAATCTATCATGTCATTGTTTGAGTTATTTATAGAGTTTTTTTTTCTAACACATTTCTATATCTCTATATAAAAACACTCAAAATCTCATTTTTTACACACACATTGACACAAAATTCTCTCTTTTCCCTATTATTTTATACACATTCACAACTAAAAAAATATGGCAAATCGTTACTTGATCAACCTCGACGTCCATCACAACGGTGAGCTTTCCGATAACTGCCAGTATTGGTACGACGGGTACACACAATCGTTCGAAGCTCTAGATGTTACCGGCTTCGATGTAGAACGCGTGGTAAGCTTTATACGCGATAGGGAAGATTTCGAAGCCGCCGACGTTTGGTACTATGACGAGGTCACAGATTTGTTCAAGGAATTTCGACCCGAAGCCGTGTGGGAACGAATGGTCGGAAAGGCCAAACTGACGAACAAACGTATCACGTTGTACTGTAGGAACGTGTGGAGCCTTCCCGCTTCGAACAGTCGAGATGATGATACGTCTTCGCATGAATCGGGATCTCCTACTCGCTATGGCCGTTAAATTGTTGTTATTTTTAATAAGTAATTTTTAGGATTAATAAGTAATTTTAAGACTTTTTTATTTTTTTAAACTTTTAATTTTAGGTTTAAGCGTAGTTATGTTGTTGTAACCGTACTTATGTTTTCAATAAAAGTGTTGTTCGTAATAATGACAATGATAATAATGAAACCGGCTATAGCGAAAAAGAGAAAGATAATAATAATAATAACTCAAACCTATTACAACAAAGCTTATGCATTATAGTATTCACCATAACTATCATAAATCCTACCGAACTCAAGTGCTTCTTCAAAAACGCCAAATAAAACATACAACTCAACTTTTTCAGAAAGTATACATGCTTTCCCAACTAATGTATACCACTCTTCTTCAAAGCACAATGTTTCAGGTTGAGCTATACCTTGTTTGTAATAATATATGTCCATTGAATCTGGATTTTCCGGTAAATTTTCTCAAAGAAATTCATGCAACTTTTGCATATTAAAGCCACGAACATCAACATTATCAAATGTAGTCTTCTCGCCTCCTGAGAATTTTGTCTCATCTTCAAAATCGCAGCCGTAGTATACGTCAATTGAAATGTACCTCGGTTCCATGTTTAACATGTGTTTATGCAACTGTCATAATGCATTTTTATAACCATAACATAACATAAACCGGCTATCATAATGTCGGTTTCAGTCTTACCATTCATTATTTATCAGCTTTTACTGTGATTTGACAGCTTTTTCTGAAACCGGCTATCATAATGCAGGTTTCAGTCTTACCATTCATTATTTATCAGCTTTTACTGTTCTTTGACAGCTTTTTCTGAAAAACCGACTATCATAATGCCGGTTTATCATTCCCTACTAGTCTATATAAACACAGATATACTTGGTATTTTTATTGTATGAGTCTTTTCATTCTCAAATATCACTCTTTTTACTACACAGAAATGGATTCTTGGATTGATGTCTACTACAAAGGTTGGTATGCTGCCGACATGTCGCGGTACACACTTAGGAGAAAAAAATCGTTCCCACCCATGAATGTTAGAACCATGCCTCTTTCCAAGTTGTTTGAGTGGATCAAGGAAAAATGTCCCATCGAACACTCGGGTGTGATGTATTATCACGTTGGCCATGAAAAAATTTGTGTTGCTAAATGAGGAAGAGGAATGAGATGAAATACGAACAAGAGTGTTTACCAGACGTGAACCTATTGGCTTGCATCTCAAACCTATAGGCTTGAACCTATAAGTAATGTTTTTAATGATAATGTTGTGTGTTTCGTTTTAATTTACTTATGTTACTTTTCTCTTCTTGCAAAAATATGTAATCGTGTTTATGTTGATCAATAAAAGTGTTGTTCAAAAATTGTTATGTTATTAGGAATAATATACTAATAATATTAATAAATACGTACTGATATGATATTATTAAACACAAACTAATACATAATTTTAAACTTAAAATCATAGCCATAATTTAAAAAACAGATAACACACAACAAACTAAGTTAGTAGACGATTTCTTTCAGGAATACGATATTCACCCGATGTTGATATGACAAGATGTCGGAATAACTTGGTAATCATCATCCCAAATGGTAATGGTGCATTTAAGCTTTCCCTTTCTTCTTGCATCCGATTAACTGTTAGGACCCCGAAGTTGTATAGTGTTAATGTGAAATATGCTTAAATGAAGGTTCCTTAGAAGAGGGCTATATAAGGAACCTATGTAGTCTTAATTAGATAGTCATTGTATTGTAACTGAGTTCTAGAAGCTGTGGAATGTAAATTTTACCGATTCTTTCTAATGCCGAATCTGTTCTTCACTTACCGAGTCTCACTCTAACTCATCACATCTTCTAATCTCACCATGATTTGACCTATCATTTGGTATCAGAGCAGCCAGGGAGTGATTCTACATCACTATATCGATCCAGAGATTGGAGATTACAGAATCTATACGTTCACGATTAGATTGAATCAGATTTGGTATTCTCGAATTTAATTATCTGACGTTCAGATTCTTGTGATAAGTTCAGTGAAGGTGTATTAGGTTGATTAGAAAGAGTTTCGATCATCATTACAGTTTTTTAACAACAATTATGAAGAATCAAGTTAATTTTTAGAGTTTGTGGCTAAAACTATCGGTATTGATCAATTCCAGCTTGATTCTGTATTTTAGTAAAGGTTTGTGGTTTCAGTTGTGTTCGTGAGGTGATTAATCAAGTTTTTGACGGTTCAATTTCATCAATTCTTCAAGTTTTGAAGATTTGATCAACACTCGGTATCGTAACTGCTATACCGAGTCTGCTTCAAATTTGTAACACCCCGTTTTCCCCGTATATGATTTATAGGTGTATTGTGTATGTACGATAGGCATATGAAGGGTTCGGGACATGTTTGGGTGTTGAGGTCTTGTATGCAAAGAAAGGTGTCAGACCACGTTGAACGTCGCAGCGCGACGAAGGAGGCCGCGGCGCGGTAATTAACTGGAATCCAGATCAGAAGTCTGATTAAAAATGATCCCAGAACTAGGCAAATGTCGCAGCGCGACATTTAAGGTCGCAGCGCGGCGATACGGGCAAACTGGTACCAGATTCTTGTAATTTTAAATAAGGTTCAAGGGCAATTTGGTCATTTCACATTTGAGCCAGATTTGAGGCTTTAACCTCATCCATTCATTTCATTTACTAATTTCATTTTCCTTTTCTTTTCATTTTTCTCTCAAAACTCAAACACCCATTTGATTTCAAAGGGATTTTTGGAAAGGAAGAAGCGGGATTTGATCTTTGGCGTAGTTGACTAGGTTGTTCTCCTCGTTCTTAGCTACACGGTGATACTAGTGGTAAGCTCTAACTCCGAATTTTATTTTCGTGTTCATCATTCAAATTTGGGGCTTTTGATTGTATGATTCATAGATGGAACCCATTTAGTTGTTAATTGGAGATTAACACCAAGATTCGGGTTTATAAGTGTTAAAGGCCGGTTTTGGGTTGGTTAATGATTTAACCATGTTTAAGACTTGTAAATGGTGTACAATCACTAGCATTAGTGATTATTGGTGTTTTGGAGACTTTTAGGGTTTTCGTGGTTGACTAATTTTGACTAGAGTCAAAATTAGGGTTTGTTGATGATTATGACTCAATTGCCGATTTAATAAGGTTTATAAACTTAAAATGGATTAAGTTGAAGCATAGAACCGAGTTAAATATGTTTTGGTGTTAAAACTTGCTAATGGCGTGATATTGACTTCTTATGGGTCAAATTAGGTTTTAAGGGTCATTTTGGGCAAGATAGGTGTTTAACACCTATGATTGGGTTTGATTGGCATATTAGGACCATTCTCACTTGTATTAGTGATTATTGGTTAGTTTGGGCGCGGTTTGTGTTTGGAAGTGCATTTGGGTCGAAATTGCACTAGTTATCAATTTGGGTTGATTTGTATATCCACCCTAATTGTGTTACTTGTTATGTGATAAATGGATTAGGTACATTCCATCGGCGATTGCGGATTATTCGGTAGCATTCTTCAAGGCGACAAGGTGAGTGTTAATATCCTATATGCATATGTATGTGTAGGATGGGTGCGGGCCGGGTGAAGGGGTTCTCGCTTGTAGAGCTCACTTCTCGTATAGGTGGAATTGTTGGACTTGTGTATAGGTCTAATTAGCACGGTTGTGCGTTTTGGTTGACCACTTTGGTGAGGTGCACACTTTGTGTGTACGTTATCACATGGGCGTGTGATGTGGACTTATATAACCCCAATGACGAAGGGTTAATATAGTGAATGGAATAATTATATGCGTAGGTATATAATGTATTTATTTGTTGTAGCGTGAGATGTGAAGTGTCGATGTGCTAAGACACCACATTTCACGTGACGAGTGAAGTGTCAATGTGCTAAGACACCACTCAAAGTAATGTGACGGGTGAAGTGTCGATATGTTAAGACGCCACCTGGGGTGAAGTGTCGATGTGTTAAGACACCACCCGGAGTGAAGTATCGATGTGCTAAGATGCCACTCCAAGAGAATAACGGGTGAAGTGCCGATGTGTTAAGGCGCCACTCGAGGTGAAGTATCGACGTATTAAGATGCCACCTCAAGTAAAATGAAGAGTGAAGTGTCGAAGTGTTAAGACATCACTCGGGGTGAAGTGTCGACGTGTTAAGACGCCACCCGGGGTGAAGTATCGAAGTGTTAAGATGCCACCCGTGGGGTTAGTGTACGAAGTGTTAAGTGCACTAATGGTTGTTATGAACATCGATGACTTGTTTCGCGAAGTCATTCCCTTGCGAAGATTTGGTTAACCATGGTTATTGTGTTGTAAGCGTAAGCAAATTATGTTATTCGATATATATATATATATATATATATATATATATATATATATATATATATATATATATATATATATATTGTATACATATAATGTTGTATTGTCGTGATGTAGGTAACCCTCCGGGTGTAGCTTATTGGCATTGTTCACATCGTTGTTGGTGAACTTATATTTTTTTGATGTATCTTTAGCTCGTTGCTTAGTGATCTTACGGTATGCTTAGACTAGCTTGCCTTTATGCTTGGATGCTCCGGTATGCGGTATTTGACTTTGTGTGGCGTGTCCATTTTATGCATATATATGTATGTAGTATATTCTCACTCACTAAGCGTTAGCTTACCCTCTCATTGTTGATATTTTTATAGGTTCGCATGATGGTGGCTCGGGTAAGCATGGACTAGTATGCTTTAGAAGATCTTGCTTTCGTACTTGATTAGGATTTGGGTAGCGTAGTCCCAAATCACCATGCTCGGTTTATGTTTAAATATCGCATTATTGTATTAAGGAGTTTAATTTATTAATGTGTGTTTTAAGTTCGTTGAACTTACTTTGGTAACAAATATGTTTTAGAACCTGTGTAATGGAACCTAAAGTATTATTTAACGTATATTAAAAGGAAAAATTTTTATGGGCCGGTTTTAATACGGGTTGGGTTGTTTCAAGTGGTATCAGAGCATGGTCTAAGGGATTTAGGTGACTTGAGATAGGTGCCTAGACTTAGACTTTTGTGTGTGCTTAATTTGTTGCAGGACTTGTAGGATTACGGGTCGAAATGGGTTTAGTTAGTGCCTTGCTTATAGGTTGACTAACGTTTATATTAGTAATGCGGATATTATTAATATATGATTGTGTTGTGATGATAATTCTCGCGTGTGTTTATATCGTGTAGAATTTCGTTTGTGTTTGTTTATAGCATCGAGCGAGACGGTCGTTGTACTAACAAGTCGATACGGCGTGGGTGCGTAATAAGGACTTGCAAACCTTATTACGGGTGCAAATCGTGTCTAGCAAGTGATGTACGATGAGTGTTTAGCAAGATGGGGCAGTGTTGTGTGTGTGCTTTATACGTTCGTGATATAATCGCTTTGCATTCCTCGGAATGGCGACGAGAAATGGGATCGAGACGAACGATGCTGAGTTTAACGCTAGAGTTGCGGCCGCCGTTGTGGAGCAAATGAGTGCGTTTCGAGAAGAAATGGATAGGAAGTATTCCGAACTTCAAAGTAGTGGTGAAATGGAGCGTTGTCTTAAGAGCTTCATGAGGACTAAACCCCAATGTATGACGGGAAACCGGATCCTTTGATAAGCACAACTTGGATCTCGGATGTCGAAGGATGTTTTCGCACTATTGAATGCCCTCCCGAGAAAAGACGAGACTCACTACTAGTTTGTTGCGGGGTAGGGCGAGGGATTGGTTGGACGGTAAGATTGATCTTGTCGGTGGCGAAATGTTTATGGCTTTATCGTGGGACGAATTTAAGGAGGAATTCTTCAAGGAGTTCCGGACTTCAGCCGATTTGTGGGAATTGCGTAATGAGTTGCGAAATTTGCGACAAGGAGCTATGAATTTGAATACTCTCAAGACTACCTTTATGGCGAAGGATCGTTTTTGCCCGGAGTATTTGGGGAATGATCATTTGTTGATGCAAGATTTCTATCGAACCATGAATAACGACTTGAGGAGTAAGATTAGCAGAGTTCAGGCAAAATCGTTTGCGGAGTTATTCGCCGCGGCTAGAGGTTTCGAGTCGTATTCGCGATCGAAGGTTGGTGTGAAGGTATTTCGTATGCCCGAGAGATATATCAAATTAATGTGGCTAAAATGTTATGATCCAAGTCGGGTCATACCCAATAACAAACTTACCGACACCTCATTCGTATTTGATCTTAACGATTGGATCATTGATCAGATACGCGACACTTGAACTTTAAGAAAAGTGGTTTTCTGAAATACTACTTGATGTGTACACATATATATATATATAAATTATGGAATGATTTATATTATATGGATTTAATTATTTATAGGTTAAATAATTAAATTTAGTTATGTCACATTTTATAAAATTGGTTTTATAAATAAATATGTACATGATTAATAATAATGTCATGGAAGTTTATAAAAGAGAAGGGTTTTATAAAATTAGTTTTATAAAAACTATTTTATAAAAAAAGGGGAATGTGGCATGGGAGATGGGGGCATTGGGTTCATGAACTCATGCTTTTGACTACTTGGTTTTCCCATATATCTAAACACACATGCCTAGCTCTCTTGGGACTTCAACACACATGCTATACACATCTTTTACTTGCAAAAAAAATTCTGCACAGCTCTCTCTCTGCCTTGCTGCTGCCGTGAGCCTTCTTGAAGGAAAGAGAGTTCATTTCCTTTTTTTGCAAGCTAATTCTAGTGTCATTAAATCCTAACTATTGCATAAGGTGTTGGTGAAGAGTTTGGGGTATTATCTCTTGAGGTTTCATTGCTTTGAATCTCCACCAATTTCATCATCTTCATCATCATCTTCTTCATCTTGTAACCTCCTAACTTGGAGTAGGTACATCCCTTTAAACTAGCTTATATTTACATTTTAGTATATTGTACAAGACTAGATCTATGAAATGGAATACATTTTAAAAGGTTAAAATACACATGTTCTTAAGATGAAAATTGCTTCCGCTTGCTATATATACATATACACGAATTCATATACATACATAAATGGGTTTTGTGACTTGTTTACATGTGGTATTCCATCAATGGTATCTAGAGCCAAAGTCTTGTTAATATGCTTCTTGTTTTGGCTAGTAAACTCATTTATTTTACAATCTACCAACATGCATGAAAGTAGAATGTAAAAATCATGAGTTTTGGTGGGTTTGTTGGTTTGGCCGAATTTTTGGACCCCAAAAGTGGGTTTGGGACTTCAAGTTTGGCCAAGATTTGATGTTATGTTATTGTTCACAATCGAGCCTAGACCGTGTGGTTGAATGTTTGAATGATTTGGTTATTATTCATGGTTGTAATATTCATTCATTTGGTTTGTATTAATTTGTAATTATTTTGTAATTTGGTATTGTAATTTATTCTATTTTGGTATGTAAAAATAGAGTAGGATGTAATTTCTTTTTCCTAGAAAAATGTAGTAGGTTACATATTTTTTGTAAAAGAGATGAAGATGCATGAAGATGAAGGATGAACACAAGATGGTGCTTTTGAAGATGCAAGATTAAGTGGGAGATTTTGTAAAATCTCTTACTTTGTGTTTAACCCTTTTCCGGTGACATTTGTTTTTTTGGCTAAACAAATGTCCACCACATTGGCTCTTGATTGTGAACATTTTATTATGCTTGCGTGTTTGTTTATTATGTGTGTATGTTTGGTTACTACAAGATTATGACATGTTAACAACTTGCTTAATACATTATAAATGGTTATAATAAAACATAACATAACGACACTAATAATTGGTTATTAGACCTAAATAAAATGGTTTATTTAAAAGGTATTAAATTGGTTCATAACTAGTAATTGGTTATACTAAAAGGACATGAAAATGGGTTTTTCAAAATTTACTACACACCAAATGCATGTTGGTGTATAGCATTTTGTTTTCTAAAACTAGAATGTAGAAAACTTAAATCCCTTTAACTAAAACAAGGTAAAACGCCATCCTTTTGTGAAAACACTTAGACATATTAAGAAACTCTTGACGGGATAAAGGTCACCTAACCGTCATGAGCGGACTAATATAAATAAGGTAAATTTCGCACACTAGTGGGATAAAGGTCACCTAACCACTTGTTTGTTAAATTTACATGTCTACACAAGTAGGACGACTTGATTTGGGAATCATGAACTTAAGGTCACCGAAGCATGAGGAACAAATAGGCGTTGATGGGATTAATATGCCATGCAAAAGGATTGCATGATCCCATAACTTAGAAGTTGCAAAAGGATTGCAATTGTCATTATGACTACCTAGCTATATCAAATGACGGGATAAAGGTCACCTAACCGAAATTTGATTTACCGTTGGATTCTAATATTTAATAAAACAAATTAAAAGGGTATTGTTTATTGAATTTAAAATCGATACTTAAAAGGACTTTGTTGAATTTTGTAGATGGCCGCTAATAACAACAACAATATGCAAAACGCACCACTTAACATGAACAACCTATCATTAAGGTCTCTCTTAGAGAAAGACAAACTCAACCATACCACTTTATGGATTGGTTCCGCAATCTTCGGATTGTCCTCAAACAAGAGGATAAAGCGTATGTACTTTAGGACCCCATTCCCGATCAACCGGATGAGAATGATGTGGAGGCAATGGCCTCTTACGATAAGTATTGTCACGACTCCCTTCAAGTCTCATGCCTAATGCTTGGGACTATGATTCCCGAACTCCAAAAGGATTTCGAGCATCATAGTGCATACGACATGATAACGCAATTGAAGGAGATGTTCCTTCAACAAGCGCGTGTCGAGCGCTTCGAGACCGTTCGGGCACTACATGCTTGTCGTATGGACGATACCCAATCGGTTTCATCTTATGTGCTTAAGATGAAGAGCCTTATTGATCGTGCTAACCGCCTTAACCTAAACATATCAAATGAGTTAGCCACCGATCTTATCCTTAACTCCCTATCAAAAAGGTTTGATCAATTTGTAATTAATTACAATATGAATGGGATGGATAAGAGCATAGGTGAGCTTCACGGTATGCTTAGAACGGCGGAAACTAGCATGGGTAAAAGGGCTTTACCCGTGTTAGCAATCGATCAAGGTGGATCCAAAGGTAACACCTCTAAGCTAAAGGTGGCTAAGAGAAAAGGACCCGCCTATCAAGGCAAAGGGAAGGGGAAGATGGTTACCCCAACCATCAACAAGGCTAAGAAGCAAAAGGTAGCCGAGAAGACAAACCCCAAGGAAGACCCATGTTTCGGTTGCGGTGAGATGGGTCATTGGAAACGAAACTGTTCGGTCTATCTTAAGGAGTTGAAGGACAAGAGGGATGAAGGGCAAACCTCAGGTAATATATATATGGTATATATAGAGCTTAGTATTACTTCTTCTAATACATGGGTATTAGACACTGGATGTGGAACTCATATTTGCAATTCTTTGCAGGGGTTCAAAAGAAGTGATCATAAGGCGGGAACATCAAGTCTCTATATGGGCAATGGTGCAAAGGTGCATGTTAAAGCTCAAGGAGATTTTGTTTTGAAGCTTCCAAGCGGATTGGAACTTATTTTAGAAAATGTTTTGTATGCTCCGGATTTGTGTAGAAACATTATTTATATTTCTCGCATAAAACAATGTGGTTACATTGTTAATTTTATTGATGATGATATTCATGTTTCTAAAGATAATGTATTCTATTTCAAGGCTTCGCCTTCAAATGGAATTTATGAATTAGTTCATGATGACGCATCATCGAGCTCTATATACCATACTAGCACCAAGAAACTCAAAAGGGATTTGAGTGATTCCTATTTATGGCATTGTCGCCTTGGTCACATAAACAAGAACCGAATGCATACACTTCAAAAGAATGGACTTTTGAAATCAAATGAAATGGATTCGTTTGATGTATGTGAGTCTTGCTTACAAGGCAAAATGACTAAAGCACCTTTCAAAGGGACTTATGAGAGGGCTAAAGATTTATTGGGATTAATACATTCGGATGTATGTGGACCCTTTAAACCCATGACTAGGAATGGTGAAAGATACTTTGTTACTTTCATTGATGACTTTAGTCGTTTCAGATATGTCTACTTATTGAGACATAAGGACGAAACGTTTGAAGCATTCAAAGAATATCAAAACGAAGTACAAAATCAACTCAATAAGACAATTAAGGTACTACGTACCGATAGAGGAGGTGAATACCTAAGCGATGCCTTCCAAGATCATCTTAAGAGTTGTGGGATTATCTCACAACTTACTCCACCCGGAACACCCCAACTTAATGGAGTTTCCGAAAGGAGGAACCGAACCCTAATGGATATGGTTCAATCTATGATGGCAAGAAGCTCGTTACCTCTATCATTTTGGGGTTATTGTCTAAGCTCCGCGGTTCGTATTTTAAATATGGCCCCAACCAAGAAAGTGGAACGAACTCCTCATGAGATGTGGTTTGGAAAACCTCCTTCTCTTTCATACTTAAAAGTATGGGGATGTGAAGCTTATCCTAAGCGTTATGTAGCTAATAAGCTACATGCTCGATCCACAAAGTGTATCTTCATAGGATATCCCAAAGATGACATGGGATATTACTTCTATGATCCATCCGAGCAAACGGTATTTGTTGCTCGGAAAGCGGAATTCCTTGAAACCAAATTCCTTATGGAAGGTGATGGTGAAAGGAAGATAGATCTTGTAGAGGTACAAGATCAAGCCGATGATACACAATTGGTTGGCACTAGTACTCAACATGAGGATGTTGAAAATGATCAAGTGGATGATCAAGGTACACAAGACGTTCGAAGATCTAGTAGGATTAGTAATCCTCCCGAGAGATATGGGTTTCTCGTGGATGGTTGCTATACGGTTGATTTGGATGAACCGACAAACTACGAAGATGCTTTATCAAGGATTGATAAAAATAAATGGCAGGAAGCCATGAACGCCGAGATGCAATCCACGTATGAAAATCAAGTTTGGGAACTTGTTGTGCAACCTCCTAGCTCCAAGCTAGTTGATTGCAAATGGCTTTTCAAGAAGAAAACCGACATACATGGAAACTTGGATACATACAAAGCTAGACTTGTAGCAAAAGGTTTCACTCAAACTCAAGGGGTTGATTATGATGAAACTTTCTCGCCTGTGGCAATGCTAAAGTCTATTAGGATATTATTTGTCATTGCTGCTCACTATGACTATGAAATATGGCAAATGGATGTCAAAACCGCTTTCCTGAATGGATATCTTGAGGAAGATGTCTATATGGTACAGCCCGAAGGTTTTGTTGATCCGAAAAATCCTAAAAAGGTATGCAAGTTAAAGAAATCAATCTACGGATTGAAACAATCATCTAGAATGTAGAATCATCGTTTTAATGAAGAGGCAAAGAAATTTGGCTTCATTAAAAATGGTGATGAAGCTTGTGTATACAAGAAGGCTAGTGGGAGCTCTATAATGTTCCTTGTGCTATATGTGGATGACATATTATTGTTTGGGAATGATATTACCACAATGCAAGAAGTCAAAACTTGGCTAAAGAGTTGCTTCTCCATTAAGGATCTTGGAGAAGCTCAATACATATTGGGGATAGGGATCTATAGGAATAGATCCAAGAGATTGATAGGTTTAAGTCAAAGTACATACATTGATAAAATCTTGAAAAGGTTCAAGATGGAAAACTCTAAGAAAGGTTTGGTACCTATTCAAAGAGGAACCATTCTCAGTTCATCTCAGTGTCCTATCACTAAAGATGAACAAGAAAGAATGAAGAAAATCCCATACGCATCTGCTATTGGGTCTATCATGTATGCAATGATATGCACTAGACCGGATGTGTCATGCGCTCTTAGCCTGACAAGTAGATACCAGAATAACCCAGGAAACAGTCATTGGATTGCTGTTAAAAGTATATTGAAATACCTTAGGAGGACTAAGGATATGTTTCTTATATACGGGTCTGGTGAGGAGGAACTCGCAGTAAAAGGTTACGTGGATGCGAGTTTCCAAACTAATCGAGATGACTCACGATCACAATCCGGTTATGTCTTCATGTTAAATGGTGGTGCAGTCTCTTGGAAGAGTTCGAAACAGGATGTTGTTGCGTTATCCACTACATAGTCGGAGTACATTTCCGCCTCACTGGCAGCTCAGGAAGCTGCATGGATGAAGAAATTCATCGACGACTTAGGAGTAGTCCCTTCCATTCAGGACCCTCTTGAGATCTTTTGTGACAACGAGGGTGCGATTGCTCAAATCAAGGAACCTCGTGCTCATCAAAAGACTCGTCACATTGAGCGGAGATTCAACTACATCAGGGATGAGGTTGAAAAGGGAAAGATATGTATTCACAAGGTTCACACAGATCATAATGTTGCGGATCCACTCACGAAGCTTTTACATGGGCCAAAACATGAGGGACATGTTTGTGCATTAGGGCTTCGATATTCTAGTGATTGGAAATGATCTATTTTATGTATTGTAACGGAACGAATTAGGTCAAACTCATTAATATAATTGTGGTATTAATTTAATTATGAGTCATGTTCCAATTTTGCATATTTTATCCATGAATAAACTATTATTCTGAATTCCGTAGTTGATCACATTTGTGGGAACAAGTGTGAGGTCTAGACTATTATGAACTTGGATTGGTTAGCATTCAAATGGTGAATGTGGGGCAAGGTTGCAACCAAGGTTCATAGATATTTGTGGGACACAAATATTGGAAGACCCGCTCTCAAGATTTACTATATGGAGCCTTTGTGGTTGATCACATGTAATCTTGAGTAAAGGAGAATATCATTATATCCTCTGACCTGAGACACATATTGGGTTCAGATATTCACCGAATATTGTGCCTTGACTCTTTCCTTCGCTATTCTGAAATATGGTAGTACATAAGGGAGGCTTCAGGTATGGTACGAAGTGTAGTGTCTAGGACGTATGTAGTCAAGATGGAATTTGTCCCTCTTATTCGTTGAGAGTCAGATGTCTAAGGCCTGATAAAGTTAAATCTAAAAGAGAGTGATCACTCTGTATCTCTTGGAATTAGCATGACATCTAGGATGAAAGGATATAATGAAAGATTCACCTATTCATATTCGAGATGGGAACTCGAAAGGGATGATGTTATTGAATGGCACAAAGTCATAACATATTGGGGGTGATGGACGGTCGTTAGGTGGTATGCATCGCTTGCATTAATTTCTTATGTTTCTCGTGCAAGTGGGAGATTGAAGGTATTTCGTATGCCCGAGAGATATATTAAATTAATGTGGCTAAAATGTTATGATCCAAGTCGGGTCATATCCAATAACAAACTTACCGACACCTCATTCGTATTTGATCTTAACGATTGGATCATTGATCAGATACGCGACACTTGAACTTTAAGAAAAGTGGTTTTCTGAAATACTACTTGATGTGTACATATATATATATATATATATATATATATATATATATATATATATATATATATATATATATAAATTATGGAATGATTTATATTATATGGATTTAATTATTTATAGGTTAAATAATTAAATTTAGTTATGTCACATTTTATAAAATTGGTTTTATAAATAAATATGTACATGATTAATAATAATGTCATGGAAGTTTATAAAAGAGAAGGGTTTTATAAAATTAGTTTTATAAAAACTATTTTATAAAAAAAGGGGAATGTGGCATGGGAGATGGGGGCATTGGGTTCATGAACTCATGCTTTTGACTACTTGGTTTTCCCATATATCTAAACACACATGCCTAGCTCTCTTGGGACTTCAACACACATGCTATACACATCTTTTACTTGCAAAAAAAATTCTGCACAGCTCTCTCTCTGCCTTGCTGCTGCCGTGAGCCTTCTTGAAGGAAAGAGAGTTCATTTCCTCTTTTTTGCAAGCTAATTCTAGTGTCATTAAATCCTAACTATTGCATAAGGTGTTGGTGAAGAGTTTGGGGTATTATCTCTTGAGGTTTCATTGCTTTGAAGCTCCACCAATTTCATCATCTTCATCATCATCTTCTTCATCTTGTAACCTCCTAACTTGGAGTAGGTACATCCCTTTAAACTAGCTTATATTTACATTTTAGTATATTGTACAAGACTAGATCTATGAAATGGAATACATTTTAAAAGGTTAAAATACACATGTTCTTAAGATGAAAATTGCTTCCGCTTGCTATATATACATATACACGAATTCATATACATACATAAATGGGTTTTGTGACTTGTTTACATGTGGTATTCCATCATGGTGAACCTTCAAGTGAGAGAAGGGTTGTTTCTTTTGGTGCTCCAAGTAAGAGGACTAAGGGTCCGAGTGTGAGCGCTGGTGGTACACGGACGGGTATATCGGATTCTAATGCGTCTAGGTGTTACAGTTGTGGCGTGAGGGGTCACAAGTCTTGGGAATGTCCGGTGCCAAAGGGTGATGGCACAGTATGTTTAAATTGCCAAGAAGAAGGACATCGTAAGTCCGAATGTCCCGAGTTAGCGGGGACGGGGGCGGCAAGGAGACGTTAAGGTACGTTTCATTTTAATAAATATGTCCTTTGATTATTTATTATGTGCTGTTTGAGTTGGAGTATGTTAAATGCATCGTGTTGTGTATGTTATCGTCATGGGTGACGTTCCTGATGGAAGTACCCTATGGTGACGTTTTGATTGTTGGGCAAAGGGCGTAAGACTTGGCGTAACCAAGCATTCCTTAGTATTTGGGAAATGTTTCTACCAAGCCATGGAAATGAGTTTTGGTGTTCGGATGTTAGAGCGTGTTCGCTCTCGTGTTGAAGTTGATGAACCATGAGGTTCGATGTGATGCCTCGTACAAAACCATCGTGTACGAATCATCAACAAGAGGATCATTACAAGGTTAAGTACTATATGCGTTTTCAAAAAGAGTTTGCATTCATTAATAAAAGTTGACGTCATAACTAACGCCAATTGTTTTACAATCCAAAAGCATGCTTCACTAAGTAGAAGCAAATAATAAGTGTATATGACCACAATGGTCGTTACCAGTCATAGTTCAAAAGTACTAAAGTTTGAATGCAAGGTAAAGTAGTTCATGCGACGACAACTCTAAGCAGCGGGTGTCTACAGCACGACTAGTACACAGCGGAAGCTAACCTCAAGCACCTGAGAAAAACATGTTTTAAAACGTCAACACAAAGGTTGGTGAGCTATAGTTTAAGTATAACAGTATGTAAGGTAGGCCACAAGATTTCAGTGCTACAAAGAGCGTTTCAAAACAGTATGATAAAGTATATGTTAACCGTGGGCACTTGGTAACTAACTTAACGTTTATACCCCCTGAAAGTACACTTGGCAAGTGTGTATGTCTACGAAGTATTAAACACTCGTTAAATGCTAGCGCTACTAGCCCGAGTGGGGATGTCAAACCCTATGGATCCATATCTAAGATTCGCGTTCACCGGTTCAAAAACCAATGACTAAACGTTACCGAGCTAAAGGGAATGTTTATGCCGTTGTATAACCCACACATATATAAGTTTAAGTACTCGTGCCTAGTATGTAAAACATAAAATTCACATGTATTCTCAGTTCCCAAAATAAGTTAAAGTAAAAAGGAAATGCTATAACTCACAATGATAATGTAGTCGTAAAGTCGGTTCGGAAAAGGTGTGTAAGTAATCGGTCCGAAGGTCCTCAACCTAAGTCAAATAGTACTAAGTTAATAAATCGCCTTAATAGGTTTAAAAGTATGTAAATAAGGTCTTAAGGGTCATCATCATTCATCATTTAACAAAAGGTGTAAAGTAGGTTTTGTTCATGAAAGTAGTTTAAAACAAAAGCTGACTTCGATCAGTCACCACGGCCTATACCCTTACTGAATTAAGGTGAGACCAGTGGCCATGGCTCCGTATATGAGTCCTTTAAGTGTGGTAAAATTTACAGAAGCAAACTCGTCATCGTTTGACCGTGGCGATGGTCTAAGTGCGAGTAGGTCAGAAATTTCTGCACAACGTTAAAAGGACCTAGTGACGATCGGAGGGCCATAAATCCTAAACCGTAACTCGGATTAAGATGAGTCCTATATGAAAAGTTATCTACTCGAAAAGATATATTTGAAAATAATAATCACAACAGTCCAGGTCTAATGGTCTGTTACAGAATCACCAAAACACTAGGTATAAGACAGAAAGTAGTAAAATAATGGGTTCCGGTGCTCGATGCTTATCACGGTTCTCATCCTTGATGCATATAGCTTCAAGTGTACAACTCATTGATGTGTTTGCATCATCTTGACCAAGATTTGACCATCATAACCCAAGTGCAAGTCTAAGACATGAAGCACAACTCACTTAAGTGTTGCAAGTGTTTTGATGAACCAAAGTTACATCAAGTCTTAGATCTAACACATACATGAACTTTAAAGCTAATAACAAGTTACAAACTTGAAAGTAAACTAACTAATCAAGATCTTAAAATGTAGAACATAGTTCTTAGTTAGATCTTGAAGATCCAAGACTCAAAAGTCTAGATCTAACATAAGTGTACAAAGTTATATTTAATAGAAAACTTATTTATATGTTCTTGAACTTTCAAGTTAACTTTTAGTTCAAGATTAATGGGATCAAAGTTAACTAGTAACATTTGACCAATAATAACATAAATCATGAAATTAAAGTGCAAGTAAAAGAAGTAAATAGCTAAGTAAACAAGTAATTAAGTTCATGGTTTGCATACTTTAAAGATTCAAGCCTAAGCTTGATCTTTAAGGAAAGTAAACTTTAAAGTTTATTTCATGAATCACAAGTATGCTTTCAACACATGAACTTACAAACTTTTGCAACAATATATGTAGAACATAAACAAGTAAGTTTAGTTCTTGTGTTCTTGATAAATACAAGATTTAAGAAGAATCAAACTAGAAAGTTTATTCTTGTAACATGTAAGTAAGTAACAACAATTAACAAAGACAAGTAGTTAAACAATAATCAAGAACAAGTAACAAAAGATGATGATGATTCAAGGTTGCTAGGTTCGGTTTCAACAAGAAAAGAAGAAAGAAAGAAAGCCTTGTAACTTACAAAGTTTAGAGAGAAAGGAGAGAAAAAAAAAGTATGCAAGTAAGTGTGTGAGATGAATGAGGTTTACTAGTGAACAAGTAATACAAAAAAAATGTTGAACACCCTTACCCATGCTAGCCCACATCCAGCAGCAAAAAGAAGAGGGGGAGGGGATTAATTCAATGGTTTCTAGCATGTAATTGTCCTTAAAGGTGGTTACTTGAGGTGCATCCATGGGGATAACACGCAACTAGATTCCAATGTGCATAAAACTAACTAGTTACCATCTAAGTGATACTTACACATGAAAGAGTGGGCTAACTAAGTCCACTTAAAAGGTAGGGTGGGCTTGGAAGCCCAATAACATGAGTCCATTTACTTTAAACAAGCGTAAGTTCAAATATTCACAAGTTAAACCAATTAAAAGCCCAAGTAACTAACTAATCACCATAGTTAATTAAAATGATTAATAAAATTAATCATGAATGTAAATAATACTTAAAAATATTATTCGTACAAGTTTTGTGTGTCACAAAGACGTTTCGGGCAATTAAAGTCAAGTTCGGGCAATCATGGCAACATGTAAATGTAATAACATACATTTGTTTTATCACACGTATTAATAATAATAATTATTAATAAATAAAGGTTGGAAATTCCAGGGTCGTTACATTACCCACCTGTTAAAGAAAATTTCGTCCCGAAATTTTAAGCTGAGGTAGATGGAGGAGTCGGGAAAAGGTGAGGATACTTCCGCATCATTTGATCCTCTCGCTCCCAAGTAAACTCAGGTCCTCGTTTGGCATTCCATCGTACTCGGACGATCGGAATCTTGTTGTGTTTCAAGGTTATGATCTCACGATCCATAATTTCAACAGGTTCTTCCACAAAGTGAAGTTTGTCATCAATCGTGAGTTCCTCAAGTGGTATGATAAGTTCAGGTGCAGCAAGACACTTCTTCAAGTTCGACACGTGGAAGGTAGGATGAACTGAGCTCAATTGTGTAGATCCAAACGGTAAGCAACGGGTCCAACACGCTCTAAAATTTCAAAAGGACCAATGTATCGTGGGTTTAACTTTCCACGTTTTCCAAAACGGATCACACCTTTCCAAGGTGCAACCTTCAACATTACACGATCACCAACGTTGAATTCAAAGTCTTTACGTTTAAGATCGGCATAACTCTTTTGGCGATCACGGGCAGTCTTAAGTCTAGCTTGAATCTGAGCAATCTTCTCCGTGGTTTCGTGGACTACCTCGGGTCCGGTGATTTGCTTTTCGCCTACTTCAGCCCAACAAATAGGAGAGCGGCACTTACGGCCATACAACGCTTCAAAAGGTGTAGCATTAATGCTCGAGTGATAACTGTTGTTGTACGAGAATTCGGCTAGTGGCAAATGCCTTTCCCAGGCCTTTCCGAAATCGATGACACATGCACGCAACATGTCTTCCAAGGTCTGAATCGTTCGTTCACTTTGCCCATCAGTCTGAGGGTGATAGGCAGTACTCATGTCAAGACGAGTTCCCATGGCTTCTTGCAAAGAACGCCAAAATCTAGAAGCAAAACGGGGATCGCGATCGGAGATGATCAATAAAGGTACACCATGACGAGATACAACCTCCTTGATGTATAATTGAGCAAGTCTTTCCATTGTATCAGTTTCCTTCATTGCTAGGAAGTGTGCAGATTTGGTGAGGCGGTCAACAATAACCCAAATAGTATCGTATCCGCCCACCGTCTTTGGCAGCTTAGTAATGAAATCCATTGTGATCCTTTCCTACTTCCATTGTGGGATCTCCGATTGCTGAAGTAACCCAGAAGGTCTCTGATGTTTGGCTTTAACTTTCGAACAAGTCAAACACTTCCCAACATAAGTTGCAACGTCCTTCTTAAGATTCGGCCACCAATACTATTCTTTAAGGTCGTGGTACATTTTGCCCGCTCCAGGATGAATCGAATATCTCGATTTGTGTGCTTCGTCAATTATAAGGTTCCGTAGATCTCCATAAAGAGGTACCCAAATCCTTCCAGCATAACATCGGAGTCCAGACTCCTTAACCTCGAATCGAGAGACAAGTATGTTCAAATGTTTGTGAGATATGTTCTCCTCCTTGAGAGCCTCATCTTGGGCTACTCTGATCTGGCTGTTGAGGTTCAAATGGATGGTGATGTTCAGAGCCCTAACACAAAGAGGTGCCGTCCTCTCCTTTCGGCTTAAAGCGTCAGCTACAACATTGGTCTTGCCAGGGTGATAACGGAGTTCACAATCATAGTCGTTATGTGTCTCGATCCATAGACGCTATCTCATATTCAGTTGCTTCTGATCAAAGATGTGTTGGAGGCTCTTGTGGTCGATGAAAATAGTACTCTTAGTTCCATACAAATAGTGTCTCCATAATTTGAGCGCAAAGACAACGGCTCCAAGTTCAAGATCGTGAGTAGTGTAGTTCCGCTCGTGAATCTTCAATTAGCGGGAGGCATAGGTAATAACCTTTGATCGTTGCATCAGTACACAACCAAAACCACTCTTCGAAGCATCGCAATAAACAACAAAGTCGTCACTGCCTTCAGGAAGCGATAGGATAGGTGCGGAGGTTAACTTCTTCTTCAAAGTTTGGAATGCTGATTCTTGTGCGGGTTCCCAAATGAACTTCTTGCCCTTGTGAGTCAGCGCGGTCAAAGGACGCGCAATCAGAGAGAATCCTTCGATGAACCTTCGGTAATAACCGGCGAGACCTAGGAATTGGTGGATATGCGTTGGAGTAGTGGGGGTCTCCCACTTGCTGATGGCTTCAATCTTGGCGGGATCAACTTTGATACCCTGGTCGCTCACAACATGACCCAGAAACTGGACTTCCTTCAACTAAAATTCACACTTGGAGAATTTGGCGTAAAGTTGCTCTTGTCTCAAGAGTTCAAGCACTAGTCGGAGGTGTTGTTCATGTTCTTCTTCGCTCTTAGAGTAGATGAGGATATCATCTATGAAGACGATAACAAACTTATCCAAGTACGGCTTGCAGACATGATTCATAAGGTCCATGAACACGGCAGGTGCATTTGTCAAACCGAATGGCATCATGAGAAACTCATAATGACTATAACGGGTCCTGAATGCAGTCTTCATCACGTCACTTTCCTTCACACTCAACTGGTGATAACCGGATCGCAAATTGATCTTTGAGTAAATGCTCGATCCTTGTAGTTGGTCAAAAAGATCATCAATTCGTGGAAGAGGATACCGATTCTTGATAGTAAATTTGTTGAGTTCGGGGTAGTCGATACACATACGGAAGGATCTGTCCTTCTTCTTCACAAACAGAACAGGTGTGCCCCAAGGCGAGAAACTTGGTTGAATAAATCCACGGTCAAGTAGTTCTTGTAGTTGACTCTGTAATTCTTGCATCTCGGATGGTCCGAGTCTATAAGGTGTGCAAGCTACAGGTGCAGCTCCTGGCACTAAGTCAATCTGAAACTCTACTGCTCTCTGCGGCGGCAATCCAGGAAATTTCTCTGGGAAGACATCGGAAAATTCGTTCACAATTTGAACGTTGTTCACGCTCTTCACCTCAGTTTCTACCGCTTTCACATGTGCTAGGACAGCAAAACGTCCCTTCTTCATAATCTTTTGCGCTTTCACGCAACTAATGAGGTTCTACTTCGAGGTACATCTCTCTCCATAGATCACCAGTGGTTCGCCATCTCCTTGTGGTATGCGAAGTGCTTTATCTCCACAGATAATATCGACCCTTATCTTGCTCAACCAATCCATACCGACGATCACGTCAAAACTTCCCAGTTTGATTGGTATCAAATCAATTTCGAAATCTGCACCAGCTATGTTGATAATAGCTCAACGACTAATATGGTCAACCTTTTCAAGTTTTCCATTGGCGACCTCGACAAGCATACTCTCTTTTAACGGGACTAATGACCAATTAATCTTATCGCAAAAATGTCTACATACATAACTCCTATCCGCACCAGTATCAAACAAGACAGAAGCTAAAAGATTGTTGATTTTGAATATACCTGTCACCAAGTCGGGGTTTTCGCGTGCATCCCTTGCATTAACATTGAAAGCTCTACTACGGGGTGGTCCGCCATCTTTTCGATTGTTCGTAACACTTCCTCGGCCCTGTAGGGTTCGGCTTCCCATTCAAAGTGGTGACCTTGCAGTCTTTCCTGATATGCCCAGACTGTTGGCACTTCTCGCAGACAACATTGCAATACCCAGTGTGGTGTTTGTAACACCTCTTGCATTGTGGTAAGGTTCCCTTGTAGTTCGGGTTGGAGTTGGTGTTGTTTTTGGGGTTGGGGTTTCCACCGTTGTTGTGCCTCTTGGCGGGGGTCTGGTCATAGGTTCTCCCCCTGTTGTTGTGGTGGTTGTTGTTGTTGTTGTTATTGTTGTTATTATCCCACTTTCGCTTTTCGCTACCACCAGCTTCAAACTTAGCCTTCTCCGGCTCATCAATAATGATTTGGTTCATGAGAGTATGCGCCATGCGCATTGCTTCGGGTTTGGTGATTTGGACGATTTGACGTTTCCTTTGATAGACTTGGGGAGTCCCCAGAAGTATCTCTCCATACGCTTGAATTCCGGGGTGACCATTGTCGGACACATCAGTGCTAGTTCCAAAAATCTCCTGTTGTAACAATCAAGGTCGTTCCCAACGGCCTTTAACTGGATGAATTCCATTTCCATCTTCTGAATTTCGGTTCTCGGACAATACTCATCAATCATAGCAGCTTTGAATTCCTCCCATGGCGTAGCATACGCCTCATCAATGCCTTTCGCTTGAGCTAACGTGTTCCACCACGTTAGCGCGCCGTCAGATAGCGTGCAAGATGCAAACTTGGTTTTATTATCCTTCGAACATTTGCTAACTCGGAATACTGATTCAAGTTTCTCGAACCATCTGGTGAGACCAACCGGTCCCTCGGTTCCACTGAAGTTATGCAGTTTTGGAAATCCTTGTAAGTACACCCATTTCGAACGGGTGGGATAACCGGTGGTGGTGGCGGTGGAGCTTGGAGATTTCTTTCTGCTAGGGCTGCAGCTACACGTTCTTGGATCATCTCTTCAATTTGAGCAGCAGTAGGTGTGGATCGACCGTTAGCCATGGTGTTCTATACAAACATTTTGACTCAAGTCAAAATCCAGCATTTAATATATAATAATATAGTGTATAACAACCAACATGTAAACAGCACAACAAATGTTAATTAAGTAACGCAAGTTGATACAAGTACCGCAAAACACCATACAGTAACGTAAATAGAACACTTGTGCAAAAAGTAACATCACAAAGTTTCCATTCCTTAATAATAATAAGTTTCATACATTCGAATAAGTTCGTACAATACATGAGTAATACAATAAACTACAACTAGATTACATAACGAAATCTAAATACAAAAGTCCTACGGTGAAGGTGGGTGTAGGATATCTAAAACCTGAGCCAACTGCTCCTCGAGCTCAGTAATCCGAGCTCGGAGGATTCCCACCTCCCTTGTCAATTCCTCGACAGTGGGAGTTGGTGGGGCAGGCAGTGCTGGTGGTGCAGGTGGGGCCGGTAGAGCGGATGGTGCTGGTGGAGCGGGTGGTGCAGACCGCACGAAGCGGGGTGCAGATGTCCAGGCTCCAGAAATAGTCAGCACGTAACGAGGTGCTTTACGTATGAGTGGGTCGGCAGGGTACGGCACAAGCCGCTTACGGGCAGTAACCCTCCGACGCCGACCAAAAGTGTCAGTGAAAGCACGACCTCCATTCACCCCTGGAATAACGGTGCCATCAGGACGGTACCGCTTCTTCGGCGGGGTGGAGGGTGCCTGTATAGGTATATATAGCAGGGTCCTCGTCGTCACTGGAGTTTGATGAAGAATCATCTGATGAAGAATCGGCGGATGATGAGTCATCCGAATCATGTGGTGGTGACACGGGTTATGACGACCCTCAATTTTTCAGTTCTGTTATATCTATTATATGTTCCATTATTAAGACTTTATGTACTCGTAAACTTTGTTTAACAACCGTTGATTGAATATTAACTTTTGATCGATACTTCCTGTTATATAAAGTTTATGTTTATGTGTATTATCATTATTAATACAAACTATAAATATATACTAATACTTAATAGTGTTATTATAAAAAAAAAACTAATACAAACAAATTGGAACTTAAGTTAATTAATACAAGATTAGGGACTAATAAATAATTAAAAAGTGTTTAAATAATATAACCCTAATAATAATAATAATAATAATAATAATAATAATAATAATAATAATAATAATAATAATAATAATAATAATAATAATAATAATAATAATAATAATAATCATAATAATTATAAAAAAAATAATAAATAAGATCATATGTATCTGATAAAAAAAAATCGGCTGCTTTGATTCTTTTTTTGAAACCTTAACTTGATTACCAAGATTGATCAATCCTAGTTAATCTCTAATTCATTCCTTGATCTCCAAGAGTTAGAGTTCCATTAGGAAACTTCAAAAACTATATAAAACCCTCGTGAAATCTCTGATTAATCACCACAAAGTATCCTGCAAATTGTCGACTAAATTCTCCTGCATTCTCTCCTGATTACTGTCGACTAAACCCATCACCTGCAGCTTTCTGCAATCGTAAATCATCTTCACCATCACTGCCCTTTTAAACCACATTCAATCGCCACCTTATCTGCTCTAGTTTCTGCTGTAAAACATCCTTCAAACCTGCTGCTAAACTTGCGGTATCTGCTGCCTGTTTCTGTTGTAAGTGGCTTCTGATTTTCTGCTATTTTTATTCGATCCATACCAGCTTTTGTGTTTGATTTTATGTTGTTTATTGTCTATCTTCCCGTCGTGATTACACAGCCCAAAAGAGCCTCTTCCTGATCGTGTATTGCTGTTAACTTGCTGCTGCATCTGTCTTCGGTTCTGTCGAGTAGTCTGACCCAAACAGACTCCATATTGGGTCGTGATTTTGCTGTGCTGCAGTCTGCTTGTTTTCTGTTTTTCTGTACGTACCAGGCTCACCAATCTTGTCTCCTAATCTTGCATAAGGTAGCCTTTAAACCCTAGTTAATATCACTTAAACCTTTTGGATAATAATTACATGTATTAAGAAAAAGGTTTATGATTTTATGTTGAGATAAAGATTGAAATTAAAAGACGATAACAAGTATTGCTAGGTATTTTGAAGCATTAATAATAAGTTTTAGAGTTATAAAGATTTATGAATTTATGTAAGGTTAATATATAATAAATAATGATAAGAATTGGATCATGTATCATATTAATAAGTAGTAATGAATCATGTTGGAATAAAGTTTTGATTTTATGTTAAAGATGTTGTGATTAAAAGGTTAAGTAGGATAATTAAAGTATGATAAATATAAGATTGATAATGATAAAAGGATGTATGATAAGAAACTAGTTGTTATAATTAAAGAGTTATGATTTCATGTTAAAGATGATATAGCTAATGGCACATGTAGGAAAAGCTATGATTTTATGTGAAAGATGGTTAATTAGTTAGTGAAAGATTATGAATTGATATTGATTAAAAAGATTACTAGTTATAAGTTAAGAACTCATGATTTTATGTTAAGGTTATAAAGGTTGTGGTTAAAAGATTATGTTATGATTTCATGTAATGATAATAATAATACATGTGCATGTATGCATGCAAACGTATGTATGTGCATGTATACACTGTATGTATATGTGTGTGTGTATATGTAAATAAATGCATACGTGTATATGTATGTGTATATGTGTATGTATATGTACGTGTGTATGTATGTATGTATGTATGAATGTTCATTATGTAAGCTAATAAGTTAGTAAACCTAATAATAATAATAAAAAGTAATAAGTGTATATATATATATATATATATATATATATATATATATATATATATATATATATATATATATATATATATATATATATATATATGTATATCATGTTACACTTATGTATATGTAACACCTATACCTAATATGTATATACCATATAGTTATGAATACATACATGTATAATAATAATAATAAAGAAAATGTGTATATGTATGTATCACATAGAGGTATATTTATAGATGTAACATATAATGATAGATATACATAGTAATTGATTAAGGTAAATAATAATACTATTATTAGTATAACCTATACACTTATCTATATAGTAACACTTAAGTACACTAAGTATATTATCACTTATATAAATATAACTTTTCTCGAGAACGGTCACTGTTAATATAGTTTACTATATTAATAAACAAACATTACATCTATTAGACATTAACTAATCGAACATAATATCTCTAGGTTGAGATCTCCGGGTTCAACACTCTGATCATATAACTTGCGTGGAATATCTATCTGCTATTAAGGTGAACTTCATAGCCCCACTTTTTAACTGTTTCTATTACTTATTTTATAACTTTGGGGTGAGACACATGCTTGCTTTTAAACTGTTTTACGCTTAGACACGAGTACTCAAACTTTCTTTTGATCAGTTCAAACTGTTTGCTAACATGCTTTGATTCATGCTTAATCCCTACCATGATATCGTTAGTTGCTACGTATAAAGGCAAGCTTAGTTATTGTGATAGCGCTATTGAGGGTGACGTCTCTATCCGGATGACCGCTGGTCAATGGATACATAATAACGATGAACGACATGAACGTGATGTGTTTAGGGTAACCAATGGTTAGTATCGATATCATATACACCAGCACTATTACCGGACTGATTAAACCACTTATTTAAATCTTGTGGTCTAAAACTTGTTATAACTATTAAACCTATGTTGTTCACTCAACCTTTTTGGTTGACACTTTAAGCATGTTTTGTCTCAGGTGAAGATTGCTAAAGATTATTTGCTTTTTGGACTTTGCTGCATTTCGAGTCCGCATATATACATTCATGTTATTGCATTAGAACATTAAAGTATACAATTGTAATGATTTAGTACTTTCCGCTGCTTATAAATACAATGGTTTTAATTTACACGTCTCATATAGAGTCGTTCTCGTTTATACATGCTTGCGTTGTGATATTGTGAAGTCATATTACCCCGGCCCTATTTGGGGGTATGACAGAGTGGTATCAAAGCCAGGTTGTTATAGAGAACCAGGATTGCATATTATGTGTGCCTTATGTGTTAGTTAGGTACCTTAGCAATCTATAGGACTATAACCTTTCATGTTTTAGTTTCTGGTGTATTTTTCCCTTACATTTTATTCGTGCTTTTGCGTCATCCTTAGAACCTACCTAATCATCTCTCTTACTTTTCATTTAGGATGTCTCGCAATAGCCCGATCATCATCTCCGACAATGAGTCCGATGGATCCTACTCCGAAAGATCTGTCCACACACCAACTTATGGACCCGTTTCCCCGCCATTTTCACCAACCCACCCAAACTATGTCCCTCCTAGGCCTCCACACTACCCTCATTTGGAAGAATCCCACACTAATACTAACTATGATGGGGATGACGAAGAGGAAGTTTGTGGAGGAGATGATTGAAGAAGAAGAAGTTGAGGAAGAATCCAAGTCCGAGTCCCTTGTTCAAAGCAAAGGCAACAATAGCGTACCGCGAAATCTTTCGACTATTCGTTCTCATCAAAGTTTCATAAACTACCCACCCCCTACATACAAGAGTACTGAAAGACCTGGGCTCAGTAATATAGAAATGGTGAATGCTGATCTCATGAGCTACACCAACCGGTTTCAAGAATTTGCTCTCATGGCTACTCCCGAGTATCTAGGAATCCAATGCTACATCAATGGTTTGCCTAATGAAGTCCGAAGAGATGTTATCTTGGAGAACCCGAGCACCATACAAGAAGCTGCTTTCATGGCAAGCTATTTCATCGACAATCATAAGGAGAAAGAAGGTGCAAAAAGGAAAAGAGAAGGAATGGGGCAAGAAAATCCTAAAAGCAAATTTAGCAAGCCTTGTAAGGGAAAATTCAACAAGTTGTATAAGGGGAAACATCCCTATTGCAAAAGATGTGAGAGACATCATGAAGGATGGTGTAAGGCCAAGTGCACCAAGTGTAAGAAGATGGGTCATATAGCCAAGACTTGTGGGGTTGCAGTTCCTTCGACTGATACACCTACAACAAAAGCCAACGAAATCGTTCCTACATGTTATGCCTGTGGAGAAAAAGGGCATTTTCGCAACCAGTGTCCAAAGAAAAAGGATAACATGGGAAATTCAAAAGGCTGAGCGTTTGTGATGACTGCCGAGGAAGCTCGGGATAATGAGGAAGAAGGATGAAGAGGCACAATAAAGAGTTGTTGACAACTATAAGAGTCATTTAACATTTCTCATAGTGTTCTTTATGTTACCATTTAGTACTTTTATATTTTGAAGATTTCTTTAAGTTCATGTAATACTCTAGTTATTTTCTTTTAAATGAATGAATGATGTTATTTTCTTTTCTTTCATTTTCCATTGAATCATTCACCTCGATGAAGATGCATATTGACTAGATGACATAGTAGTAACCTTATGGAGTGATAAAAGTATGATTTAGAATAATATAATGACACTTGATCAACGTCATTATATTATGATAAGTCATACAGAAATCTTAATGGATCATGGTGGGAATAAGATTTGATCAACCTTAGGACCACTGTGTACCATTACATACTCCTTATCACTATATTGTCAACTAAAAAAAAAAATATCAACCCTAGATATTATATATCTTTCACTTATCAATTATCCACGCCCGATGCTGTACCTATTGCATAGGTTCCATACCGCTTAGCTCCATCCGAAATGTAGGAATCATTCAATCAAGTCCAAGAAGTTTTGGAAAAAGGTTTCATTCATCTTAGCTTGCCTCCGTGAGGAGCACCCGTTCTTTTCATTAAGAAAGGTGGCACGTTGAGAATGTGTATTAATTGCCGAGAACTCAACAAGCTAACCATCAAGAATCGTTATCCATTCCCGCTTATTGATGACATGTTTGACCAACTGCAAGGGTCAAGTATCTATTCGAAACTTGATCTTAGGTCGGGTTATCATCAATTGAGAGTCAAGGAAACCAATGTTTCTAAGACTACTTTCCTAACTCGTTATAGACACTATAAGTTTCTTGTTATGTCTTTTGGCTTAACCCATGCTCCTGCTATATTCATGGATATTATGAACCATGTATGCAAACCCATCCTTGACCAATTCATGATCATTTTCATTGATAACATCTTAATCTATTCCAAGAGCAAGAGAGAGCATGAGCAACCTCTGCGATTTATTCTAGAGCTCTTAAAGAACAAACAAATGTATGCCAAGTTTTTCCAAGTGTGAACTTTGGCTACGAATCGTACAATTCCTTGGACGTGTAGTTAATAGTGAAGAAGTACATGTCGATTCTATAAAAATCACCATTAATCAGAAATTTTCAAGAACTAGTCATGGATGAAGTCCATAGGGCTAGATATTCTAACACCTAGACTCTTTTAGCTGGAATTTCATATGATATCAGCTCTCACTCAAGTAGATCCCCATTGTAATTAAGTATAGACTTTGCTGATTTTTAGTCAGCACTTCCTGTTAATTAAAGTTCATACATTTCACATAACGAATCTTAAAAAGTGTCTTGTTGATGACACACTCGTTATTCCTTTGGATGACATTCGCATTGATGAAAAGATGCACTTTATTGAAGAACCAACTGAGGTCGTTGATCAAACCGAGAAACGCTTGAAACAAAGTACTATACCTATTGTTAAAGTCCGTTGGAATTCGCGACGAAGCCCCGAGTATACCTGGGAACGTGAAGACCAAATGTGACGGAAATATCCCCATCTCTTCTCAACCGCAGATGCATCCGAGAAGTCCACCTAAAACTTCGGGACGAAGTTTTTATTAACGGGGAGGTACTATGACGACCCTCAATTTTTCAGTTCTGTTATATATCTGTTATATGTTCCATTATTAAGACTTTATGTAGTCGTAAACTTTGTTTAACAACCGTTGATTGAATATTAACTTTTGATCGATACTTCCTGTTATATAAAGTTTATGTTTATGTGTATTATCATTATTAATACAAACTATAAATATATACTAATACTTAATAGTGTTATTATAAAAAAAAACCAATACAAACAAATTGGAACTTAAGTTAATTAATACAAGATTAGGGACTAATAAATAATTAAAATGTGTTTAAATAATATAACCCTAATAATAATAATAATAATAATAATAATAATAATAATAATAATAATAATAATGATAATAATTATAAAAAAAAATAATAAATAAGATCATATGTATCTGATAAAAAAAAATCGGCTGCTTTGATTCTTTTTTTGAAACCTTAACTTGATTACCAAGATTGATCAATCCTAGTTAATCTCTAATTCATTCCTTGATCTCCAAGAGTTAGAGTTCCATTAGGAAACTTCAAAAACTATATAAAACCCTCGTGAAATCTCTGATTAATCACCACAAAGTATCCTGCAAATTGTCGACTAAATTCTCCTGCATTCTCTCCTGATTACTGTCGACTAAACCCATCACCTGCAGCTTTCTGCAATCGTAAATCATCTTCACCATCACTGCCCTTTTAAACCACCTTCAATCACCACCTTATCTGCTCTAGTTTCTGCTGTAAAACATCCTTCAAACCTGCTGCTAAACCTGCGGTATCTGCTGCCTGTTTCTGTTGTAAGTAGCTTCTGATTTTCTGCTGTTTTTATTCGATCCATACCAGCTTTTGTGTTTCATTTTATGTTGTTTATTGTCTATCTTCCTGTCATGATTACATAGCCCAAAAGAGCCTCTTCCTGATCATGTATTGCTGTTAACTTGTGTAACACCCGTTTTTCAGTTACACATTATTTCGAGCGTCATTCGAAATACGAGGCATGTAAGTGTATATTTGGATCCCAAATAAAGTTGGAGTTGATGTTCTAAAACCTTACCATTGGATAGTAAATCTCATTACGTTTCCAACGATATTTGATTCGTCGAAAACGGAGTTACGGTTTGAAAGTTACGACCAAAACAAGTTCAGTTTCAGACTCAGTTAATTGGGACTCCGTTCAGACTTCAGGATGCCATCCTGAAATGAAGGTTAGGACACCGTCCAAGATTTTTGGACGCCGTCCAAAGTGCCTGACAGGCCAGCAGCTGTATTTTAAAGGTTTTAAAAGGGGGTATTTGAGTCTTTTCACTTGGGGGTCGGTTTTGAGCCTCTAAAACTGATCCAACCTCTATCTTATCCTCATTTTCACCTCTTCCACCTTCTCACTAACACTCCAAACCCTAGAGAGAGAGGGAGAGTTTTAGAGAGGAAAGCTCCATTGAAGAAGAAGGATGTTGATTTCGGGTTAAGGTGCAAGAGTTAATGTTGTTCACCTCGTTCACGGCTACGTGGTGGTAGTGTTGGTAAGCTCTAAATCCGAATTTCTTTGTTAAGACTATTGTTTGAGTTAAAGTTTGTGCTAGTTGGAGTTATAACCCATTTATTGTGAAGTTTGGGGGTTTTTGGGGAAGATTCATATATGTAAACCCGAATTGGTGACTTAGGGTTTCAATTGATGGAATTGTTAGTTTGGACCTTGCATGTGTTAGTTAAACCTTAGAACACTTGTGTTGACTTGATTTTTGGGTGTAAACCCTAATCTAGGTCAAAATGGGTCGAATGGGTATTTTGGGTCAAGTAAGCTTGATTCGGTGTCAAACTAAGTTATGGGTCAAGATTTGATGAACCAAGTATATAAATGTTTGATTCAAGTGTTAAATGGTATTTTGGAAAGTTAGTCACTAGCCGTTAGTGATTAAAGATGTTTTTGGGACTTATGTCAAAATAGGTTGACTTAGATGGGTCAAATTTGGTAATGACTTTAATTTTGGATTAATTGGATGATAAGCAATTTTGGTTAAATTGTACTTGTTGGATGGGTCGGAATTACCACCCGTAGTGGTAATTGGTGAAGTCCACTTTATGTGTCTAAATGGGCGGTTTGTGGTGATAGGTGTAAACCCTTGGTTAAGGGTGTTGAAGTCGAATTCTCTCGTAGAGAATGTATGTTGATTGTTTGTATATCTATATGCGTATTATAGGTAAAAGGTTTGCTCGGTTGCTTTTGGAGGCGATTTACGTTTATGACTTGTGCGGGCAATTCGAGGTGAGTGGAATAATTATATGCGTATGTATATAATGTATCTATTTGTTGTAGCGTGAAAGGTGTAGTGTCGAGGTGTTAAGACACCACGTTTCACGTGAAGAGTGTAGCATCGAGGTATTAAGATGCTACTCGGGTGTAGCATCGAGGTGTTAAGATGCCACCTAGGAGTGTAGTGTCGAGGTGTTAAGATACCACTCCGTAAAATAATGAGTGTTGCATCGAGGTGTTAAGATGCCACTCGGGGTGATGTGCCGAGGTGTTAAGGTGCCACCCTAGGGGTTAGTGGTGCGAGGTGTTAAGTGCCCTAACGGATGTTATGAACACCGATGGCGTTTTCGCGAGCGTCGTTCCCTTGTACTATTGGTTAACCATGGTTATTTGTGTTGTAAGCATATTATATTATTCGAGTTATATTTATATGCGGTTGTTATGCTAGCTTGTGGTATTGGAGATTTATAGCTTGTTATTGTGACGATAAGCTAATTGTGTTTGCTAGCATGCTTGCGGTTTGTGTAAGTGTATGCAAGTAGGTATAATTATATATGTATTCGTATAATTATTGCATTCACTAAGCTTTATGCTTACCCCTCTCGTTGTTTACCTTTTTACAGGTATTGTGTTATTGATGCTAGCTAGTTGTTAGACTAGACGTGCAGGAGCGGTTGGGCTTGAAGGGGTAGCTTTTGGTTATATGGACGCGGATTGGGGATTTGGTAGTCTCCGGGATTATGCTCTTGGTATCGGGTTGGGTTGTAGAGTTCTAATCCGTCTAAAGAGATAAATGGGTCGAAATTGCTACTTTATTTGTAAAACGGGTCATTGTGAGCCCGGGGTTGTAAAACTTGTTTTTATGGTGGCAATATCTTAGTTTTACTTAATATGTCATATTGTGAAATTGGTTACGTTTAAAAGTGTCGAGAAGCGGGTTTTCCGCTCGCGTGTAAATAAAAACTGATCAGTCCACTTTAGTTCATTTGGACACCGTCCTGAATCATGGGACGCCGTCCTGGTCTTTATCTCTGGACGCCGTCCAGATTAGGGGACGCCGTCCAGATACGCTGTCTCACAAATTATTATTTTTTTAGTCGTATTTTTTTTGGTATAACGAAGTCGGGTTGTTACAAGTGGTATCAGAGCATAGTCTAAGGGAATTAGGTGACCTTGGAATAGGTGCCTAGTCTTAGACTTATTGATAGTGGTGCGTTATTTGCGAGACTTGTAGGAGTACGGGTCGGATTGAGATTTGTTAGTGCCTTAGAGTAGGTGACTAACTAGGACTAGTGCTTGTCCAATGTGGGATTATGTGGGGCTTTATTTCGTGAGTAAATTAGTGCCTTAGATTGTTAGTGCCTAAGGTAAGTAGGTGAACTTGGACGTTGTTTTAGTGATAGTCACCTAGGTTGTAGGTTGACTTGTCGTTGTGGTGTACTTGTGTACGTTTATTATTATGTTGTATATAGGTGTATATATACAGGTATCTTTTGTGCGGTATCCTAGGGATGAATCTATTGGGGAGATTCGTATGTTTGGCAGTTTTGAGTGATCAAGTTCACGGTAAGGACTTTGGTCATTCGGGTACTAGGAGTTATCGCGTGTTATTTTGTGTGAATGT
The DNA here is from genome assembly GCF_046630445.1 of Rutidosis leptorrhynchoides. Taxonomy (NCBI): domain Eukaryota; kingdom Viridiplantae; phylum Streptophyta; class Magnoliopsida; order Asterales; family Asteraceae; genus Rutidosis; species Rutidosis leptorrhynchoides. Next base: position 359,190,676 of record NC_092334.1, on the reverse strand, counting down.
TGCGTCAGTCCGGGTAAAGTACTTTGCGTGACCATGTGGAAATGGTAAGATACGAATTTGTAATAGTGACCGATCACCATTATTACGAAAGTGTATCTTGACATCAAGCATGACATGACGAGTACCGAACGGAGGAAACGTGGCATGGTTGGGGTAGATTCGGGATAAATGAGGAATCTTTATTGGTTCCTAGGTGATAGTTGTCTCGGGTGATGTGCTTGTAGTCACATCGGGTTCGTTGCGAGTCGAGAAGTGTTATGGTGGATTCGGTTAGTTAAGTGAGTGAGCCAACTCACAAGTTTGGTGCGTGCTTAGCCACCCTAAGTAGTGGGTGCATTATTGAGATTGTAATTGGTTTTAGTTACCCATCGTAACTAGGATGACCGATTTACGCTTGCGTGTGTGCGATGAGGACTTGAATTTCGTAATGGAATGCGACAAGTCTAATGATTGTAGTTTTGAATTACACTCGGTAGAGTGTGTGGGTAGAGAATCGTGTTAGGATTCTAATTGTGAGTTGCCTTGGAATTGGCGAATCGAGGAGTCTTCGGGTCATTAAACTCATGGTAGTGGGACCCATATGACGATGTTTATGATAGTGTGTTGGTGTGTTATGGATTATAGGGTAACATTCCTAACTGAATACCCCTGTCGTTGTGACTGTGCCGATAGGTGGAAGGGTGTAAGACTTGGTGTTCTCAAGCATCTCCTTGTGTTAGATGAAGGGCCTCATTAGGCTATATCGTTTGGCCTTGTGGAAATTGCGGGTAGCGTGTGATCGCTAGGAACTTTCGATAAGACAATAAACCGTAAGGTTGTCGGGTAGGTATGACTTCGGGTCATTATTATAGAGAGATGGGTGACATCGGGTGTATGGAACCTAAAGATCAATTTTCTAAAATTCATTTGATTGTGGTGGGAGTCTGCATGACACTGCGTCAGGTGCCTTTTTATACCTGCTAGTGTAATGTTCAACTCCGGTAGTGGTGTGATCACTTTGTGCTTAGGATGCCCGTGAGATACCCTTGGAAGCATCGGAGATTATAATAGTGATCGACGGGTGATGGTAATTCGACGGTTGCGAAAGTCGAAGTTTAAGAGCATTGTGACGAATACTTCTTATGAAGTGACGGGTGTGCGAATCTTGTTGCTCTTAAGTGATAGACGGGTAAAGATGACCGGTGAGCCGGTGACGGACTTAATGGTCGGTTAGTTCGAAGGATATGATGAAGTGTTGACATTGTGGTGGACGCAATTATGGTGTCGGAATTGGTCACTCTTTTCCATGAGAGTGAGCAATTGTTGAAAAAGTTCGTTGAGTGGAAGGTCGGGTGATCTCGACTGAGAATCACGACTAAGTAAGCGGCGTGACATATGCCTAGGCTTAGAAGCATATGTAAGACTTTGGTGGAGTTTGCTTTTCGAACGATTAAGGTAGTTAGTTGTGAATTGTGGTATGAAGGTGCGATTTCATCGCGTGTACGACGTCTCAAGTGATTGTGTCTGTCGGCTCTGAGAGCTTAAAGTGAATTTGCGGTGAATTGATGTTTATGACCAACGGTGACAATGGTCAGGTGTGACGTGGAATTACAAATTCCGCGGGATGTTATCATCTTGGCGGTGAGAATAGGGAGATAAATCCTAAGTGCTGGAGTTTTTACTGCCGCCCGAGGAAAACTCCAGTGGTGTTATGTATAGTGAAATGTCGGAGCGTACCGTGCTAAGCCTCAATAGGTATTCGGAGTTCCTAACGAGGAAGAGTGACGGGTTGCTAATGTCGACTCGAGATCGTACTTTACGATTGTGAGTTACAACTCTGGAATGTTATGCATGAAGATTGTGATGATGGGATCGAAGGAAGTGTAAGACTTCCTATGTAAGGTGGTCGTGTAGTACCAATGTGCGGTATGAGACCAAATGTGAAGTTTGAGATCCCGGAGTGAGAGAATGAAGTGTCATTGCGAGTGCTCTCGTAGTGAAAAATCTAGGTTGTCATGAAACCCGGACAGTATAATTGAATGAGAACGAGTTCGATATCGTGGCGAATATCGTATTTTCCCTGTCGGGAAACGCAATCGTGAAGATTGTCAGTGGATTATTCCACTTTATGGACGAATGTGAGGCGGAGAGTGTCGATTTTGACTGTCTCACATCGAGACACGCATATGTTGTTTGTTTGCGAGAGTGTGCTCCCTAGTGATGCGACTGTTAGGTGCATTGAAATGTTGAGACCATCCTAAACGGACGGTCTAGGTAGGAAAGTTCACCCGGCGTGGTGAATATTTTTGTAGATCGTGTGGCGAATTGCGGAATTTTGTGATGATAATTCGCCTTGACGGGATTCTAGTATATGATTAGTCTCCATGCTAGTACTAGGAAGCCGTCTGGTGTGGTTGTGTCGTAGGGTTTAGAGGAGGAACCTTCGTCGAGTGTTGATGTTTTGCTCAGCACATGGTGTATTATTGTTGTCCTGGATTAATCCAGTGACGGATTGGTCGTGTGCGGATTGACTGATTGAGTGATATGGTTACGGACGTAGCTTGTGGCGAGTTGTAGCCGAGAGAACTTGAAGGTATATGTAGTGATTTTCGTATTTTCCTATATGGAAACTCTGGACGTTGAGTGTATGAGTTATCGTTTGTTGCGGTAGTGCACGCTAGTGATTATTAGCGTGTGGTTAGATCTTCGGATTTGTAGAAGATGTTATGGATGTCGGGCTTGGTTGTGTTTCGTAAAATCGTGAGGCGTGATGACGATGTTTGTCGGCAAATTGTTCTACTCTTAGGACGATTGTGAAGTGTATGGTGTGAGTTTGGATACTCGGCGTAGGAGCAACGGTTACGGTTGTTTCGACTCGTGGGTTGATTACCCAATATTGTGGTATTATGATGCGTTAGTGCACGAAGCGAGGATTCGGATAAGTTTACTACTTGTGTGACTCCGCGTTGGAAGCAGAAATGTTCGTGGGAGAAGTGCTTAACTTCTAGTGTTTGTGCGGATCACGAGGACGTGATCCAATTTAAGTGGGGGAGAGTTGTAACACCCGTTTTTCAGTTACACGTTATTTCGAGCGTCATTCGAAATACGAGGCATGTAAGTGTATATTTGGATCCCAAATAAAGTTGGAGTTGATGTTCTAAAACCTTACCATTGGATAGTAAATCTCATTACGTTTCCAACGATATTTGATTTGTCGAAAACGGAGTTACGGTTTGAAAGTTACGACCAAAACAAGTTCAGTTTCAGACTCAGTTAATTGGGACTCCGTCCAGACTTCAGGACGCCGTCCTGAAATGAAGGTTAGGACGCCGTCCAAGATTTTTGGACACCGTCCAAAGTGCCTGACAGGCCAGCAGCTGTATTTTAAAGGTTTTAAAAGGGGGTATTTGAGTCTTTTCACTTGGGGGTCGGTTTTGAGCCTCTAAAACTGATCCAACCTCTATCTTATCCTCATTTTCACCTCTTCCACCTTCTTACTAACACTCCAAACCCTAGAGAGAGAGGGAGAGTTTTAGAGAGGAAAGCTCCATTGAAGAAGAAGGATGTTGATTTCGGGTTAAGGTGCAAGAGTTAATGTTGTTCACCTCGTTCACGGCTACGTGGTGGTAGTGTTGTTAAGCTCTAAATCCGAATTTCTTTGTTAAGACTATTGTTTGAGTTAAAGTTTGTGCTAGTTGGAGTTATAACCCATTTATTGTGAAGTTTGGGGGTTTTTGGGGAAGATTCATATATGTAAACCCGAATTGGTGACTTAGGGTTTCAATTGATGGAATTGTTAGTTTGGACCTTGCATGTGTTAGTTAAACCTTAGAACACTTGTGTTGACTTGATTTTTGGGTGTAAACCCTAATCTAGGTCAAAATGGGTCGAATGGGTATTTTGGGTCAAGTAAGCTTGATTCGGTGTCAAACTAAGTTATGGGTCAAGATTTGATGAACCAAGTATATAAATGTTTGATTCAAGTGTTAAATGGTATTTTGGAAAGTTAGTCACTAGCCGTTAGTGATTAAAGATGTTTTTGGGACTTATGTCAAAATAGGTTGACTTAGATGGGTCAAATTTGGTAATGACTTTAATTTTGGATTAATTGGATGATAAGCAATTTTAGTTAAATTGTACTTGTTGGATGGGTCGGAATTACCACCCGTAGTGGTAATTGGTGAAGTCCACTTTATGTGTCTAAATGGGCGGTTTGTGGTGCTAGGTGTAAACCCTTGGTTAAGGGTGTTGAAGTCTAATTCTCTCGTAGAGAATGTATGTTGATTGTTTGTATATCTATATGCGTATTATAGGTAAAAGGTTTGCTCGGTTGCTTTTGGAGGCGATTTACGTGTATGAATTGTGCGGGCAATTCGAGGTGAGTGGAATAATTATATGCGTATGTATATAATGTATCTATTTGTTGTAGCGTGAAAGGTGTTGTGTCGAGGTGTTAAGACACCACGTTTCACGTGAAGAGTGTAGCATCGAGGTGTTAAGATGCTACTCGGGTGTAGCATCGAGGTGTTAAGATGCCACCTAGGAGTGTAGTGTCGAGGTGTTAAGACACCACTCCGTAAAATAATGAGTGTTGCATCGAGGTGTTAAGATGCCACTCGGGGTGATGTGCCGAGGTGTTAAGGTGCCACCCTAGGGGTTAGTGGTGCGAGGTGTTAAGTGCCCTAACGGATGTTATGAACACCGATGGCGTTTTCGCGAGCGTCGTTCCCTTGTACTATTGGTTAACCATGGTTATTTGTGTTGTAAGCATATTATATTATTCGAGTTATATTTATATGCGGTTGTTATGCTAGCTTGTGGTATTGGAGATTTATAGCTTGTTATTGTGACGATAAGCTAATTGTGTTTGCTAGCATGCTTGCGGTTTGTGTAAGTGTATGCAAGTAGGTATAATTATATATGTATTCGTATAATTATTGCATTCACTAAGCTTTATGCTTACCCCTCTCGTTGTTTACCTTTTTACAGGTATTGTGTTATTGATGCTAGCTAGTTGTTAGACTAGACGTGCAGGAGCGGTTGGGCTTGAAGGGGTAGCTTTTGGTTATATGGACGCGGATTGGGGATTTGGTAGTCTCCGGGATTATGCTCTTGGTATCGGGTTGGGTTGTAGAGTTCTAATCCGTCTAAAGAGATAAATGGGTCGAAACTGCTACTTTATTTGTAAAACGGGTCATTGTGAGCCCGGGGTTGTAAAACTTGTTTTTATGGTGGCAATATCTTAGTTTTACTTAATATGTCATATTGTGAAATTGGTTACGTTTAAAAGTGTCGAGAAGCGGGTTTTCCGCTCGCGTGTAAATAAAAACTGATCAGTCCACTTTAGTTCATTTGGACGCCGTCCTGAATCATGGGACGCCGTCCTGGTCTTTATCTCTGGACGCCGTCCAGATTAGGGGACGCCGTCCAGATACGCTGTCTCACAAATTATTTTTTTAGTCGTATTTTTTTTGGTATAACGAAGTCGGGTTGTTACAACTTGCTGCTGCATCTGTCTTTGGTTCTGTCGAGTAGTCTGACCCAAACAGACTCTATATTGGGTCGTGATTTTGCTGTGCTGCAGTCTGCTTGTTTTCTGTTTTTCTGTACGTACCAGGCTCACCAATCTTGTCTCCTAATCTTGCATAAGGTAGCCTTTAAACCCTAGTTAATATCACTTAAACCTTTTGGATAATAATTACATGTATTAAGAAAAAGGTTTATGATTTTATGTTGAGATAAAGATTGAAATTAAAAGACGATAACAAGTATTGCTAGGTATTATGAAGCATTAATAATAAGTTTTAGAGTTATAAAGATTTATGAATTTATGTAAGGTTAATATATAATAAATAATGATAAGAATTGGATCATGTATCATATTAATAAGTAGTAATGAATCATGTTGGAATAAAGTTTTGATTTTATGTTAAAGATGTTGTGATTAAAAGGTTAAGTAGGATAATTAAAGTATGATAAATATAAGATTGATAATGATAAAAGGATGTATGATAAGAAACTAGTTGTTATAATTAAAGAGTTATGATTTCATGTTAAAGATGATATAGCTAATGGCACATGTAGGAAAAGCTATGATTTTATGTGAAAGATGGTTAATTAGTTAGTAAAAGATTATGAATTGATATTGATTAAAAAGATTACTAGTTATAAGTTAAGAACTCATGATTTTATGTTAAGGTTATAAAGGTTGTGGTTAAAAGATTATGTTATGATTTCATGTAATGATAATAATAATACATGTGCATGTATGCATGCAAACGTATGTATGTGCATGTATACACTGTATGTATATGTGTGTGTATATGTAAATAAATGCATACGTGTATATGTATGTGTATATGTGTATGTATATGTACGTGTGTATGTATGTATGAATGTTCATTATGTAAGCTAATAAGTTAGTAAACCTAATAATAATAATAAAAAGTAATAAGTGTATATATATATATAAATGTATCATGTTACACTTATGTATATGTAACACCTATACCTAATATGTATATACCATATAGTTATGAATACATACATGTATAATAATAATAATAAAGAAAATGTGTATATGTATGTATCACATAGAGGTATATTTATAGATGTAACATATAATGATAGATATACATAGTAATTGATTAAGGTAAATAATAATACTATTATTAGTATAACCTATACACTTATCTATATAGTAACACTTAAGTACACTAAGTATATTATCACTTATATAAATATAACTTTTCTCGAGAACGGTCACTGTTAATATAGTTTACTATATTAATAAACAAACATTACGTCTATTAGACATTAACTAATCGAACATAATATCTCTAGGTTGAGATCTCCGGGTTCAACACTCTGATCATATAACTTGCGTGGAATATCTATCTGCTATTAAGGTGAACTTCATAGCCCCACTTTTTAACTGTTTCTATTACTTATTTTATAACTTTGGGGTGAGACACATGCTTGCTTTTAAACTGTTTTACGCTTAGACACGAGTACTCAAACTTTCTTTTGATCAGTTCAAACTGTTTGCTAACATGCTTTGATTCATGCTTAATCCCTACCATGATATCGTTAGTTGCTACGTATAAAGGCAAGCTTAGTTATTGTGATAGCGCTATTGAGGGTGACGTCTCTATCCGGATGACCGCTGGTCAATGGATACATAATAATGATGAACGACACGAACGTGATGTGTTTAGGGTAACCAATGGTTAGTATCGATATCATATACACCAGCACTATTACCGGACTGATTAAACCACTTATTTAAATCTTGTGGTCTAAAACTTGTTATAACTATTAAACCTATGTTGTTCACTCAACCTTTTTGGTTGACATTTTAAGCATGTTTTGTCTCAGGTGAAGATTGCTAAAGATTATTTGCTTTTTGGACTTTGCTGCATTTCGAGTCCGCAAATGTACATTCATGTTATTGCATTAGAACATTAAAGTATACAATTGTAATGACTTAGTACTTTCCGTTCCTTATAAATACAATGGTTTTAATTTACACGTCTCATATAGAGTCGTTCTCGTTTATACATGCTTGCGTTGTGATATTGTGAAGTCATATTACCCCGGCCCTATTTGGGGGTATGACACAGGTGGCTGAACTGGCAGTCCGAAGGTGGCCAACATCTCTCTGTGTCTGAATGGCGGAATCGGCACTAAACGTCCATCTGGAGCGCGTCGGCACGGCATGCGCATATGGTTACGGAATGGCCCTTCCCCGAACTCCGCGGGGATCACAACACCACCGATGCGGGGCTGTGACTCCGAGGATCCGGGAGCAGACGGAGCTGGAATCTCCGTAGGGTCTACGTGTCCATCAGAAGTAGTCACTGGTGCAGGCGGCTGGCTGCTAGTCCCGGAAGATGAAGCGCCAGGGTCACTCGTGCGTATCGGGATCGGTGGATCGGCAACGGTGGTAGGCAGGGTAGCTGAAGAGTCTAAACTGCCCAAAACGATAGCAGGTGGAACATCCGACATCTGAATAAGGAAAAATAAATTTTCCATGTCAGTAAGTCATAAAGCAAGCACGTATTAGGCCAACAGTTTAAATCATGTATAACAATAAGTAGCATGGCAATAATAACGAATTTAAAAGAAGTAGCATGCAATCGAAAGCAAGTGATATCATGCAGTAGTGAAATCATGTAATGACATACGGCATATAGCAGTAAAAGTAAGCAGCAGCATGCAGTAAGTTTAGCGGAAACAAGTAAACTAGCAAGTTGTAGATTAGTCCTATTAGTGAATCCTACTCGGGTCGGTCTTAGACTCACTAATGCAACCTAATTCCCTACAACCAATGCTCTGATACCAAATGTGATGCCTCGTACAAAACCATCGTGTACGAATCATCAACAACAGGATCATTACAAGGTTAAGTACTATATGCGTTTTCAAAAAGAGTTTGCATTCATTAATAAAAGGTGACGTCATAACTAACGCCAATTGTTTTACAATCCAAAAGCATGCTTCACTAAGTAGAAGCAAATAATAAGTGTATGTGACCACAATGGTCGTTACAAGTCATAGTTCAAAAGTACTAAAGTTTGAATGCAAGGTAAAGTAGTTCATGCGACGACAACTCTAAGCAGCGGGTGTCTACAGCACGACTAGTACACAGCGGAAGCTAACCTCAAGCACCTGAGAAAAACATGCTTTAAAACCTCAACACAAAGGTTGGTGAGCTATAGTTTAAGTATAACAGTATGTAAGGTAGGCCACGAGATTTTAGTGCTACAAAGAGCGTTTCAAAACAGTATGATAAAGTATATGTTAACCGTGGGCACTTGGTAACTAACTTAACGTTTATACCCCTGAAAGTACACTTGGAAAGTGCGTATGTCTATGAAGTATTAAACACTCGTTAAATACTAGCGCTACTAGCCCGAGTGGGGATGTCAAACCCTATGGATCCATATCTAAGATTCGCGTTCACCGGTTCAAAAACCAATGACTAAACGTTACCGAGCTAAAGGGAATGTTTATGCCGTTGTATAACCCACACATATATAAGTTTAAGTACTCGTGCCTAGTATGTAAAACATAAAATCCACATGTATTCTCAGTTCCCAAAATAAGTTAAAGTAAAAAGGGAATGCTATAACTCACAATGATAATGTAGTCGTAAAGTCGGTTCGGAAAAGGTGTGTAAGTAATCGGTCCGAAGGTCCTCAACCTAAGTCAAATAGTACTAAGTCAGTAAATCGCCTTAATAGGTTTAAAAGTATGTAAATAAGGTCTTAAGGGTCATCATCACTCATCATTTAACAAAAGGTGTAAAGTAGGTTTTGTTCATGAAAGTAGTTTAAAACAAAAGCTGACTTCGATCAGTCACCACGGCCTATACCCTTACTGAATTAAGGTGAGACCAGTGGCCATGGCTCCGTATATGAGTCCTTTAAGTGTGGTAAAATTTACAGAAGCAAACTCGTCATCATTTGACCGTGGCGATGGTCTAAGTGCGAGTAGGTCAGAAATTTCTGCACAACGTTAAAAGGACCTAGTGACGATCGGAGGGCCATAAATCCTAAACCGTAACTCGGATTAAGATGAGTCCTATATGAAAAGTTATCTACTTGAAAAGATCTATTTGAAAATAATAATCACAACAGCCCAGGTCTAATGGTCTGTTACAGAATCACCAAAACAGTAGGTATAAGACAGAAAGTAGTAAAATAATGGGTTCCGGTGCTCGATGCTTATCACGGTTCTCATCCTTGATGCATATAGCTTCAAGTGTACAACTCATTGATGTGTTTGCATCATCTTGAACAAGATTTTACCATCATAACCCAAGTGCAAGTCTAAGACATGAAGCACAACTCACTTAAGTGTTGCAAGTGTTTTGATGAACCAAAGTTACATCAAGTCTTAGATCTAACACATACATGAACTTTAAAGCTAATAACAAGTTACAAACTTGAAAGTAAACTAACTAATCAAGATCTTAAAATGTAGAACATAGTTCTTAGTTAGATCTTGAAGATCCAAGACTCAAAAGTCTAGATCTAACATAAGTGTACAAAGTTATATTTAATAGAAAACTTATTTATATGTTCTTGAACTTTCAAGTTAACTTTTAGTTCAAGATTAATGAGATCAAAGTTAACTAGTAACATTTGACCAATAATAACATAAATCATGAAATTAAAGTGCAAGTAAAAGAAGTAAATAGCTAAGTAAACAAGTAATTAAGTTCATGGTTTGCATACTTTAAAGATTCAAGCCTAAGCTTGATCTTTAAGGAAAGTAAACTTTAAAGTTTATTTCATGAATCACAAGTATGCTTTCAACACATGAACATACAAACTTTTGCAACAATATATGTAGAACATAAACTAGTAAGTTTAGTTCTTGTGTTCTTGATAAATACAAGATTTAAAAAGAATCAAACTAGAAAGTTTATTATTGTAACATGTAAGTAAGTAACAACAATTAACAAAGACAAGTAGTTAAACAATAATCAAGAACAAGTAACAAAAGATGATGATGATTCAAGATTGCTAGGTTCGGTTTCAACAAGAAAAGAAGAAAGAAAGAAAGCCTTGCAACTTACAAAGTTTAGAGAGAAAGGAGAGAAAAAAAAAGTATGCAAGTAAGTGTGTGAGATGAATGAGGTTTACTAGTGAACAAGTAATACAAAAAAAAATGTTGAACACCCTTACCCATGCTAGCCCACGGCCAGCAGCAAAAAGAAGAGGGGGAGGGGATTAATTCAATGGTTTCTAGCATGTAATTGTCCTTAAAGGTGGTTACTTGAGGTGCATGCATGGGGATAACACGCAACTAGATTCCAATGTGCATAAAACTAACTAGTTACCATCTAAGTGATACTTACACATGCTAGAGTGGGCTAACTAAGTCCACTTAAAAGGTAGGGTGGGCTTGGAAGCCCAATAACATGAGTCCATTTACTTTAAACAAGCCCAAGTTCAAATATTCACAAGTTAAACCAATTAAAAGCCCAAGTAACTAACTAATCACCATAGTTAATTAAAATGATTAATAAAATTAATCATGAATGTAAATAATACTTAAAAATATTATTCGTACAAGTTTTGTGTGTCACAAAGACGTTTCGGGCAATTAAAGTCAAGTTCGGGCAATCATGGAAACATGTAAATGTAATAACATACATTTGTTTTATCACACGTATTAATAATAATAATTATTAATAAATAAACATTGGAAATTCCAGGGTCGTTACATTCGACGGGTGGGATGAAACCCGAGAAATCGAGTGTTTTGGATCTCAATGTATGTTGGTAAAGGAGTCTACGTGATTAGGTGCCTCTTTTATACCTACTAGCATGGTGTTCGACTCCGATTGTGTTGTGGTTACATTGTACTTAGGGTACCGAGGTGAAACCCTTAGGTACATGAGTGATCGGGTGGAATTTGACAAACTAAAGCAATTGGATGATTGCGAGGGTATGGTTTGTGTAATTGTGGTACACTTTTCATTCGAAGTGTTTAAGGATTGATTGAAATCCTTCGTGTGCCCAAGATTGGAACAAGATGTGGTGATGGGTCGTGTGAGCCCAATTATTGGTAAAGTCTACCTTTGGTAGCATTGTACGAGTTGTGGATATGGAATGTAGTTCCAAGTGGGGGAGTTACACTCCCGCACGAGGAGATCCTTAGGGTGAGAATTCGGATAATGATTATGGTAGATCTGAAACTTGTGTTGGGACCTAGTTTTGGTCGATTTGTAGTAGAGTACAATTTTGGTTAAATTGTACTTATGATTTTGGATTTGGAAATTATCACCGAGGTGGTAATGTGGTAAATCTCGTTGAGAGATAATGGACGTGTTTGGCGAGCAAGGTGAAATCCCTCGGTTAAGGGATGTGTGTGTCGGATTCTCTTTTAGAGAATTTTTGTTTTGTGCCTATGTTCGATATATGTGGTTCTTGCTCGATTGTGTGAATGGTTAGTGGTATCTGTTAGGATTCACTATGGCGTAGCAGAGCGCGATGTTACGCTACTCGTTGTTCGAGGCCAAAAGGGCGTTGATTGGTGAAGCATGACCTTCGGGGTCCGCTGAATTCATCATAGTATTGTTGATTGGTGAAGCATGACCTTCGGGGTCTGCTGACTTCATCATGGTATTGTTGATTGGTGAAGCATGACCTTCGGGGTCCGCTAACTTCATCATGGGAGTAGTGATATATCGGTGAAGCATGACCGTTGACAGGGTCCGCTGACTTCATCCGGTGTTGAGTGATCTATCGGTTGTTTTATACACCGATGGTGGGGTCATGAGGACCATGTTGTGTGATTAGTGATGTGATAGCTGTGTTTCGCTCACATGATGTTACGGGTGTGACAATAGTCGATTTGGAACACCTTGGGATTTGCGTTGCCATAGCCGTTTGGGTGCTATCGGTTTTAACCGTTGGATTATGATGTTACGGTAGTTGCGTATTGGTTGTGTTGCGCACTACAATGGATGGTTAGTGATTTGGTGTTATCCGTAAGGATTCGTTTGGTTCGGTCTTCATCGTTTCGGGTTGTTGACCTTAGGTTGAGACTTGGTTGCTTTTAGCATTGTACTTGGTATTGGTACGCTAGAGGGTTGGTATCTCGGTTCGAGATTGGTTGAGTTTTTCCCGATGTGAGGGATTGAGCATGGTTTTAGTGCTCGGATTGGTGGATTTGATAATTTGCGAGTGACGACTTTAGTCGTTAAGCCTATTCACTGGGAAGAGTTGTCTAGGAAAGTTCAGATTGGGACTTATGATTGAGGACCATTGAGTAGGTCCGGATTGGTTAAGTAGAGAAGATCATGAGGACGTGATCGAGTCTAAGTGGGGGATAGTTGTAACACCCCGTTTTCTCCGTATATGATTTATAGGTGTATTGTGTATGTACGATAGGCGTATGAAGGGTTCGGGACATGTATGGGTGTTGAGGTCTTGTATGCAAAGAAAGGTGTCAGACCACGTTGAACGTCGCGGCGCGACGAAGGAGGCCGCGGCGCGGCAATTAACTGGAATCCAGATCGGAAGTCCGATTAAAAATGATCCCAGACCTAGGCAAATGTCGCGGCGCGACATTTAAGGCCGCGGCGCGGCGATACGGGCAAACTGGTACCAGATTCTTGTAATTTTAAATAAGTTCAAGGGCAATTTGGTTATTTCACGTTTGAGCCAGATTTGAAGCTTTAACCTCATCCATTCATTTCATTTCCTAATTTCATTTTCCTTTTCTTTTCATTTTTCTCTCAAAACTCAAACACCCATTTGATTTCAAAGGGATTTTTGGAAAGGAAGAAGCGGGATTTGATCTTTGGCATAGTTGACTAGGTTGTTCTCCTCGTTCTTAGCTACACGGTGATACTAGTGATAAGCTCTAACTCCTAATTTCATTTTCGTGTTCATCATTCAAATTTGGGGCTTTTGATTGTATGATTCATAGATGGAACCCATTTAGTTGTTAATTGGAGATTAACACCAAGATTCGGGTTTATAAGTGTTAAAGGTGGGTTTTGGGTTGGTTAATGATTTAACCATGTTTAAGACTTGTAAATGGTGTACAATCACTAGCATTAGTGATTATTGGTGTTTTGGAGACTTTTAGGGTTTTCGTGGTTGACTAATTTTGACCAGAGTCAAAATTAGGGTTTGTTGATGATTATGACTCAATTGCCGATTTAATAAGGTTTATAAACTTAAAATGGATTAAGTTGAAGCATAGAACCGAGTTAAATATGTTTTGGTGTTAAAACTTGCTAATGGCGTGATATTGACTTCTTATGGGTCAAATTAGGGTTTAAGGGTCATTTTGGGCAAGATAGGTGTTTAACACCTATGATTGGGTTTGATTGGCATATTAGGACCATTCTCACTTGTGTTAGTGATTATTGGTTAGTTTGGGCTCGGTTTGTGCTTGGAAGTGCATTTGGGTCGAAATTGCACTAGTTGTCAATTTGGGTTGATTTGTATATCCACCCTAATTGTGTTACTTGTTATGTGATAAATGGATTAGGTACATTCCATCGGCGATTGCGGATTATTCGGTAGCATTCTTCAAGGCAACAAGGTGAGTGTTAATATCCTATATGCATATGTATGTGTAGGATGGGTGCGGGCTGGGTGAAGGGGTTCTCGCTTGTAGAGCTCGCTTCTCGTATAGGTGGAATTGTTGGACTTGTGTATAGGTCCAATTGGCACGGTTGTGCGTTTTGGTTGACCACTTTGGCGAGGTGCACACTTTGTGTGTACGTTATCACATGGGCGTGTGATGTGGACTTATATAACCCCAATGACGAAGGGTTAATATAGTGAATGGAATAATTATATGCGTAGGTATATAATGTATTTATTTGTTGTAGCGTGAGATGTGAAGTGTCGATGTGCTAAGACACTACATTTCACGTGACGAGTGAAGTGTCGATGTGCTAAGACACCACTCAAAGTAATGTGACGGGTGAAGTGTCGATGTGTTAAGACGCCACCCGGGGTGAAGTGTCGATGTGTTAAGACACCACCCGGAGTGAAGTATCGATGTGCTAAGATGCCACTCCAAGAGAATAACGGGTGAAGTGCCGATGTGTTAAGGCACCACTCGAGGTGAAGTATCAACGTGTTAAGATGCCACCTCAAGTAAAATGAAGAGTGAAGTGTCGAAGTGTTAATACATCACTCTGGGTGAAGTGTCGACGTGTTAAGACGCCACCCGGGGTGAAGTATCGAAGTGTTAAGATGCCACCCGTGGGGTTAGTGTATGAAGTGTTAAGTGCACTAATGGTTGTTATGAACATCGATGACTTGTTTCGTGAAGTCATTCCCTTGCGAAGATTTGGTTAACCATGGTTATTGTGTTGTAAGCGTAAGCAAATTATGTTATTCGAGATATATATATACAATATATATATATATATATATATATATATATATATATATATATATATATATATATATATATATATATATATATATATATATATATATATATTGTATACATACAATGTTGTATTGTCGTGATGTAGCTAACCCTCCGGGTGTAGCTTATTGGCATTGTTCACATCGTTGTTGATGAACTTATATTTTGTTGATGTATCTTTAGCACGTTGCTTAGTGATCTTACGGTATGCTTAGACTAGCTTGCCTTTATGCTTGGATGCTCCGGTATGCGGTATTTGACTTTGTGTGGCGTGTCCATTTTATGCATATATATGTATGTAGTATATTCTCACTCACTAAGCGTTAGCTTACCCTCTCGTTGTTGATATTTTTATAGGTTCGCATGATGGTGGCTCGGGTAAGCATGGGAATTAGAGATCTTGAATAGTAT
Source organism: Rutidosis leptorrhynchoides (assembly GCF_046630445.1). Classification (NCBI taxonomy): domain Eukaryota; kingdom Viridiplantae; phylum Streptophyta; class Magnoliopsida; order Asterales; family Asteraceae; genus Rutidosis; species Rutidosis leptorrhynchoides. The sequence continues at coordinate 359,175,370 of NC_092334.1, read as the reverse complement.
GCTTTAGAAGATCTTGCTTTCGTACTTGATTAGGATTTGGGTAGCGTAGTCCCAAATCACCATACTCGGTTTATGTTTAAATATCGCATTATTGTATTAAGGAGTTTAATTTATTAATGTGTGTTTTAAGTTCGTTGAACTTACTTTGGTAACAAATATGTTTTGGAACCTGTGTAATGGAACCTAAAGTATTATTTAACGTATATTAAAAGGAAAAATTTTTATGGGCCGGTTTTAATACGGGTTGGGTTGTTTCAAAAGTTGATAATTCGTGTTAAGTGTTGCAGATTGTGGTGTGTTAGTGATTCTATCACATTCATTTTGATCATACGCAGCTAATTGATGTGGTTTAAGAAAGGATTCAATTGAATTTCTAAGATTCTATACTTAAACTCAGTTTGTCAACTGCTACAGTTGACATTCGGTATCATATAAATTCGGTATCTTTAATATTCTGTGTGTTACTAACTTGTTTCCTTGTGTAGCAAGGTTACCGAATCTAGTTTAAAGGAATTGGATTGTGTTTGCATTCAAAAGTTTACAGAATTTGACTACCGAGTCAAATACCGAACCAGAGTCTCGGTATCACTTAATACATTGGTTTTAAGTGTTCTAAGGCTTAAAATCTTGTGGTTACCGAATATATACCGAATCTGGGTGTGTTACTGATCAGTTTCTGATACAGAATCTGGTTTACCGAATATTTACCGAATCTGCTACGGTACCGAACCACTTACCGAGTCTGCTACAGTACCGAACCAGATACTGAATCTGACATTTTTGTTAGATTTTTGTGAACCTTCATCCTAGATTTGTGTAATACCGAGACCGAATCTACCTTAATTTCAAGATGTCTACCCAAGATACTAGATCATTGGATCAGATTCCCGACCTCCAGTGTTGTTTGATGGTAAGTACACTCAGTGGCTCCACCGTATCACTCATTACATAGACTACAAGGGTGAGAAAGCAAAATACATATGGGATTCTCTTAGAGATGGTCCCGTAGTAAAGTATCATCCGAATACTGGTATGCCAATTCCAGTCTATGAACTTTCTGGTGATAAACGTGAGAGAGCTCAGGGTGACATAGAGGCAAATAACATTGTTATGCAAGCCATACCGTATGAGTTGTTTGAAAATGTTGATAGCAACACCACAGCAAAAGACATATGGGATGAGATCAAATGACAGCAAGAAGGTTATGACATGTCAGATGTTACTAAACTGAATAAGGATCTTGGATTTTATGAAGATTTCAAGCAGGAACCCGAAGAGCAACTCAAGGATACCTATTGTCGTTTCAATGGTGTTCTTAATGAGTTGAAAAGATGTAAGATTATAAAAGTGAATGTTGAAGTCAACATGAAGTTTCTCAAAAAGCTCAATGCTGATTGGCTTCCTTATGGAACCATTGTTCGATCTACCAAAGAGATTGACAAGATGACTATTCATGAGCTTGTTGGAGTTCTTATGCATTATCAACCAGAGGTGTCTAAACTTCAAGAGGGAAGGAAATAGTCGTCTCCAAGTGATCCACTTGCCTTAATTGCCAAAAAGAAGGGTAAATCATATATAACTTCCAAAAGCTTATCCAAGAAAGTGCTTGTTGAAGAATCAACTGATTCTGAAGAGTTGAATCTTTCTGATGTTGATGATTCTCATCTTGAATTAGTCAAGATAGCAGCCATGTTCACCAAAGCCTTGAACAAACACAAGTTCAAAGGCAAATCAAGCAATCAACGCAAGAACTCATCTTCTTCCTCCTACTACAAGAAACCAGATCAACCAAAGAATCAACGTGCCGATGATTCCAAGAAGGATGATTCAATCTGTTTCAATTGTGGCAAAGCTGGTCATTACTATCGTGAGTGCAAGATGCCTAAGAAAAAGGATGCAGCTTACTACAAGAAGAAAATGTTGATGGCAAAGATTGTGGAAACTGGAGGAGAGCTGAAACCGGTTGATGATACTTGATTTAACTGGACTGATGATTCAGATTCAAAGGTGGAACAAATGTTTGCAAGGTGACTAAGTTCATCAAAGCAATGGAAGCAATGGAGAATTCTGACTCAGCATCTGATGATGATGAGGTACAAGCAACTGAAATCTCAACTGATTTTATCAAAATGTAAAATGACCTGATGAAGAACTTGGTCTCATTGTCAAAAGAAGTTAAAGGTTTAAAATCTGAAAATAAGGTTTTGAAAGATAAAATCAAACTAAATGAGACCAAACCTTCATCATCCAAAACACAATCGGAGATGAATAGATTAAAAGTCCAACTCAGCTCTGCGGAAACTGAGTTGGAAGATCTTAAAAAGACAATTCATCCTATTAAAGTCGAAAGGATTGATTATCGTCTAAAATCAGAATGACTTGCAGAAAAAGTTCAATTCTTAGAAAAAGATCTTTCTGATTTGAAAAACCAACATGAACCCACAATTTCAAAGCTAAACAAGAAAATTATTCAATTGAAAGACACCATAATTGAGAAGAACACTGAAATTTCTTCATTGTCAAAAGAGTCTCTTCAAATGAAGGCTCAACTTGCTCGATATGAGGAAAAACTCTATCGAACAGAGCAAACTAAAGCTATCATTGATATGGAACTTTCAAAACAAACAATATTCATGAATAGACCAAAAACGATTCATGGTGAAAAGTGGGGATTGGGTTATGAAGATGCTAAGATTTTATATGACGCTTCCAAAAAGATTCCAGGATTATATCATTCTGATTATTTTCAAGCTGGTTTACCATCTCATTTTGTGCATGCTTCTGATGCTTATTTTGATGATATTATTATTAATCGCAAATCTAGAAAATACCATCAAATTAGCTTGATGTATGAGAAAGTCAATGCTAAAATGGGTAAATCAAATCCAGATTTTTTGAGGGAACTTGTTGAAACTGAAAAGAATATGCAACGTGATAATTATGTGCCTAAGCGTAGACTGGTTTATATTCCTACACTCATGCTAGAGAAATACATTTTAATGCTTGAGAATGAAGTGTTTAACAAACCTAGTTCTAGCATTATTACCATAGATGAAGTGTTTGATGAACCAACTTTTGATGTGAAACCAATTCTACCGGCCTTACCTGCATGTTCTGTTTCTGATGATGTTTTCTGTGAAGACCTTGCACATGAACTAACTGTCTTCTTTGAGACAGAATCCCCATGTCAAAATTCTTTAGATGAAAAGATAGAACCTCGAGATGAAACAACTGCTGAACCTTTGACAGACTTTAATGCAACAGTTGAACCTTTGATAGATTTTAATGCAACAATTGATCCTTTAAATGAATTTTATGCAAACATACCTGCTATACGTAATTTGAATCGTATAGTAGATATACTTGAAAAGGAGAATGTTGAATTGCAACTTAAGTGTAAATCATTTGAACAAATGCTTGCTTTGTGTGATAAATTGCCTACACTTCCTAAGAAAGAATGTACTTATGCTTTTAAGGAAGGAGAAGTGATAGTTTCTGCTGAGGAATTATGTCTTGAGATTAAAAGCTTAAAACAAAAGATAATTCAACTAAAACAGGCTAACACACTTAAGCAACCATCTACTATTGAAACCAATGTGTCTGAATGTGTTGGTGGGATTACTAAGAAAGGGAAAGGGTCAACAAAATCTAAGGATGCTAAACCCATTACTATGAAGCGACCCGTCCTAATCCATAAGGATGAATACATTTACATATGGATACATCGCGAGGTTCTGACCTCTAAATGATACATTTTACAAACATTGCATTCGTTTTTAAAAGACAAACTTTCATTACATCGAAATTTGATTGGCATGCATACCATTTTATAATATATCAAAACTATAAATGACTTAATAGTAATCCTGTTGACTCGAATGCAACGTCTTTTGAAACATGTCATGAATGACTCCAAGTAATATCTCTAAAATGAGCAAATGTACAGCGGACGATTTCTTCAATACTTGAGAATAAACATGCTTAAAAGTGTCAACTAAAAGGTTGGTGAGTTCATTAGTTTATCATAAACAATCATTTCTATTAATTTAATAGACCACAAGATTTTCATTTCCATTTCTCATAAACATCATCTCATATCAGGCATTTCGCACTGCATAGAGATAAAAAAAAATCATTCATATAGATTGAACACCTGGTAACCGACATTAACATAATGCATATAGAATATCCCCAAAGATACAGGATTAACACATCTGTACAAAAATCGAAGTACTAAAGCATCCAAACTCTCAGGATGGGGGTCGTTAGTGCCCATAGATCTATCTTTAGGATTCGCGTCAATTTGGGGCCAGTTCCCAAATTCTTAGGTTACCAAGCTAAAAAGGGTGATATCCGGTATAATAATTTAACCATAGAATGTAGTTTCAAGTACTTGTGTCTATTTCGTAAAACAATTATAAAAGCAGCGCATGTATTCTCAGTCCCAAAATATATATTGCAAAAGCATTTAAAAAGGGAGCAAATAAAACTCACAATACTATATTTCGTAGTAAATACGCATATGACGGCACTGAACAAGTGCAATGTTGGCCTCGGATTCACGAACCTATATAAAGTATATATATTTATATGTTGGTCAATATCTGTCTAACAATTTAAGTCAAGTCGTAGTGTATCACAATCCTAATGCTCGAGATTGATATGCAAAAGTCAACTTGACCCAAAATGACTTTCAAAATCTATACATGTTTATTATATAACTTAAATATAGTCATTTTATATATTAAATATGTTTATCAGATTTTATTAGAGCAAAATAATACAAGTCATTTATTAATAAAAATTTATATTAAAATTTATATATGACAAAAATATACTTTTATATATTTTAAATAATAAAATTCATAAAGTTCACTTGATATCATAAAAATATAGTGGTATGTATTATTAATGTAATTATATTACGTGTGGTAAAAATATCTTTGTATTACATATTTATTTGATAAAATAATATTGATAATAACAATAATAAGTAAAAGTTGTATTTTGTAATAATAATAATTATTATTATTCTACTAATAATGATAATAACAATATTTATTTACTAAAGATGATTATAATAAAATGATAATTCTAATCATGATAATTTTAATAATAATGATACTTTTTAATAATAAGTATAATAATAATATTTTATATAAAAATAATAATTCTATTTAAAAATGATAATTTTTAATAATAATAATATTAAAATGATAATATTAATGATATTTTATAATAACAATAATATTTCTATTAAAATGATAATTTTAAAAAAAGTTATAGTTTTAATATTAATGATACGATACTTTTATTTAAATTAATATTTTACAATATTTTAATTTCATCATGATACTTATGCTCATTATTTCCTAATCGGTTTGTTTAATAGCTCTTAGTCCTTTTTTTTTATATCGTATTCATAATAATAATAATATTAATCATAATAATTAGATGATACTAATATTAGTTTTTATGATAATGATACTAATAATTATAATAATACTAATGATAATACTAATTATTATAACGATAATAATAATAATAATAATAATTATAATTATAATATGATAATATTTATAATATTCTTAATGATCATAACGATAGTAATAATAATAACAATAACAATTTTCTTTAATGATAATACATATATTAATAATGATAACAATAATAATTATTAGATAATAATAACGACGATAATAACGACGATAGTAATAATAATAATACT